>NW_024385243.1:0-40525 GCF_016835505.1 Polypterus senegalus
TGAACTCCAATTTACTGGCCTGCTGTCAATAATTGTCTCTATGCAGCCCAATAATATTCTTGGAGGCAGAAAAATGTCATGTTTAGTAGAGTTGTGGACTGGGATTTTTACAGCTTTTGAGGCGCCTACTGGTATATCCACTAGGGCAGGGAACAGTTCTAAACCTTCTGATAAGTCACCTTTTAAGGTTGGTTCAAATAACATTATCCCTCCCTCCGGCCAGTATCTGGTAAAACACCTAACCTCACATATTTGACCACTTGAAACAGTGAGACCCCTCTTTCCTACTCTGATGTTATCGGTTAGAGGATTTCCTTTGGCCGGACTCTCACTGATTACAGAGACTATGGTTTCTGCTGTGTCCCTATGAAGTTTTAATGCTTCTGCCAACAGGTCACTTAAACTGACACTCCCAGGATTTTCAAGGCTCTCTAAGATGATTTCCTCAATTACATTGAACCCTAGCAATAAACCACTTACACAGCTCTGACTCACTAGCATGGGTACCTGTATGGCTACTTGACCATGTTTTGCACTTTTGATTTCCACCAGTATTTCAATCCATCCCTCAAAAGGTATATCAGTCCCATTAGCTGCTGTGATTCTGAGTGGATCATCAGGCAAGAGATCTTCAAGTGACTTAATTGTGACATCTGGTAAATGTTTATCTAACCAGGATTTTGCCAATATAGTTACCTGAGCGCCACCGTCCAATAACATATCTGTTTTGACACTATTAAGATAACAGGTAAGCATGCACCTTCTGCCTATCAGCTTGGCTACACACTTTCCTCTTCTCACTCTGTGTCTTAATGGTGGCTGGCTATTGGCTGGAGCATTTTTCCCATAGCTGGGTACAGTGACAGGGGACTCTGGCGTGATCACTGGTAGTCCCTCCCAGTGAGCCTCTCATGTTTCCGCTGGCTTATATTTGACAGACAGCCGACAGCTCTGTGACCTTTCTGGCCACATCTGAAGCAATGGGTGCAGTTAGCAGTCCCTTGACTTACACATAGCTTGCATTTCCCCTTTGTGCCTGACTTTGGTGGTGGCACAGTACTTAAGGAGTTGGCCTGTGTGGACTCTGGGCTACTTGCGGCAGGGGTGAGAGCCTTCTCAATGGTTTTAGCTAAGGCTGAGACATGCACTGTCAGTTCCTGCAGGGCTGTGCGTTGTGCCTGTACTTCAGCCTGTGTTTGAAGAATGCTGGCCTGCACTTCAGTGGGAGGCTGGCCTACACATGGTGTCTCCCCTTGCTGTACGGAACTGATGGTGGCTGTTTTTGTCTTATGTGTCTGACCAAGGCGTGCCTGCCTCTCAACTTCTTCAGTAACTGCCCCAGTTACTATCTCTAAGATGAAATCATCAGTCACACTCATGTTTGAAATGACAGATTTCAAGTCTCGCCTTACGTAAGCATATTTCTCACTGATTCCCTGATACAACGAATGAAGGAATATTCTTTGAACCAGCTTTTGATCATATTGAAAGCTGAACTGCTCTTTTGGGAAGCAAACAATACACGCTGTTTCAATCCCATTAAACGGTACATGAACTGTTGTGAGCTTTCCTTATCCTGTTGTTTTGCATTACTGAGATCCTGAAATAGTTCAGCACTACTCTTGTCTCTTAAGTGTGC
This sequence comes from Polypterus senegalus, assembly GCF_016835505.1. Lineage (NCBI taxonomy): Eukaryota > Metazoa > Chordata > Cladistia > Polypteriformes > Polypteridae > Polypterus > Polypterus senegalus. The sequence goes on from NW_024385243.1 coordinate 1,640, forward strand.
TCTGAGAAAACGCTTGAGCTCAGCTACAGTTAACCCATGTTTGATTATCAACATGTCTTTAAAGGTACCAGGTTTGATTATTTTTAAAACAGTTCGTATGACCTCTGCTTCTGTAAACCCCTCAGCTAGCCCTTCATCCATCTGCCTGCACAGGGTGCTATAGTTAACATCAGAGTCAGAGTCAAAATCTGCCCACTGTGTATTTTAAATTCTATACGAGGCAATAAGGCAGCAACATCTGACAACTTAATCACATCAGTTACCTGGTTGGCTACAACAGATGATCTGTCTGCCCTAGCATTCACTATTGAAGGAGTTGCTGATGATTCAGCCTCTGCCACTAACATACATTCCACATCTACAGCCTCTGGAGGTCATTGCAGTTCTGTGATGAGGTCATTGAAGACTAACAGGCGGCTCATGCTTTGGTCCTCTTCACTTTCCAGCTTGTCACTTTTCAAAAAGTCCACAAAGAAGTCGTAGAGTTCCACCTTTGTTACATCATCCACTAGCAAGTCTTCCTGTACCTCATTTTTGATAGATGCTGCAAGTTTGTGGAGCACATCTGTTTTGGCGGAGTTGATCAGCTGATGGAGCTGCCTCTGGATCCCACGTCGTAATCCTAATACAGCAGACATCTCCTCACCACTGGAATCTGTGGTGTAACACGTTAGCCCAGGAACTTGAAGTCAGGTTCAGTTATTCGTGATTAGCTCCCCTTAGGAAATGGAGCTTATCCCAGACGAGCCCCCAAAATTGTTACCCTCCCTGGCCTGGTGGGTGTCAGGGAGAAGTGTATTCCTAAACCCTGTAGTTACAAACAAAAAGGCACAAACTTTAGTTCGCGTTCTGCTTGGCTGCAGGATTTAATCTGCCACGCTTGCCTCTATGATGTTTTAGGGTTCCTCCCTAGTGATAGTGCCATCTAGTGAACTGTTTGGGTATTTCCTTGACACAATGTTCAGCAGAGCACCAAGCACTATGAATATGACATTCAAAACACTAGAAAATCTTAGCAAAAATATAAAAAAAATATTGGAGTATCTTATTATATACATTTTTTAAACCTTTTACACTTGGCAAACTGTGTGGCAGTTTCCAGATTCTAATTCATATATACATATATATGTTTGTAATTTTTTCTTTTAATGTTGGAGCCCCTTTCGATGGATCCTGGTTCAGCTGCACCATTTGCAGTTTTGCTCCATATGGTCCGTGGTAAATCCAGCAATGAAAAATGTCTGTGGTGCCAATGTTAGAAACATACCTGTGACCCATGGAATTCAGTAGTGATGGGCGGAGTGAAGCCTCATGAAGCATCAAAACGTTTGAAGCAATTGTGTCGGAAATCGTATCGAAGCTTCGAAGCATTTGACACTCGCCTCTCTAGTGACCCCTCCTGGCCATTTTCATTAACATTACACAAACTCATGATCCACTTCAATGACGTCTGTTATAACTCTTATTGGTTTTATTTTTTCGCTGCTACAGACTGACAACGAAGAGAAGGGTTCGTCAGCAACTTCTAGTGTCTGATGTCTAAAAAATATAAATATATATATATATAACTAACGCCGACAAGCAGAATGCACTATATGATAGCAAGAGTTAAACAAAATAAGACGCCTCACTCATGGATTCCCGGCTCTTTCAATTAGTATTTACTTTTGCACTGTATCATTATAATCGGTTCTGTTATTAGTATTAGAATTAACCTTCATCTTTTCTTGAGATCTCATTTAATAGCCTTAAATGTTTTCTTTGGTTTGACTTAATTAAAATGGAGTAGACGGAAAATAAAGGTTTATCCCTGTACTTTGCCATGATATAGGTAAGCACATTTGAGAAAGAAAAGGTGAAATCTTAAATCAGTTATTATTATTCGATCAAGTATTGAAATATTTCATTTATTAATACTTTACAATATTTTGTGGAGCACGAAAGTAAAGAATTAGCTACAAAAAAATGTCGCCGTCAATGGCTCAACTAACTAAGGTGGTTGCTTTTCAAATTCTGAGCGTAGTGCTAGCCCGAGTTCGATCCGACTTAAAGACTCATCAAAATTAACAATAATAATAAAAAAAATGATCAGAATTGAAATCTTTATAACCAATTTGAACTAAATAATTTTGAGAGATACTGTGGAAGGATGCGATGTCATAAGAGATAATCCTGTTCGAATCACCAAAATCACCATCTAAATGCGATGTCTAATTGCGGACGGCAGCTCACGTATTTACATTAATCCATTTCTATTCATTGCCATTTGATGTCCAGGAACCCCTCCATTGAATAAGGCAGTGGTTCTCAACCTGTGGGGCGCGAAGATGTGAAAACAAGAATCAAAAATATGAAAAAAAAACATCTGTTTGAACCAAAACAAATTAACTTAAACTACATTCTGATACTAGAACAATAAATATAGAGTTAGATAAATGTCGATAAAAGTTAAGTAGGTATAATCAAATATGCATCTACATTTTAAAAAATGTTGTTGGGCATGATTAAAACTGTTATAAAAACTCGGTCGCAAATACTTAAAGGTTGAGAAACGCTGGAATAAGGTGATAACAAAGCCACTGTGGTAGATCAGGTTGAATTTGCTCTGCTGCACCAAACATTCAAAGGTGTCAATCCGAGCACATCAGAGAGGCTGAGAGACACGGCGCAGATCAGTCACCGGCACACAGACACACCGACTCACGCGGGACACTCCAATGTGAGCAGTGCACATATCAAGGTCGGCATTAAAGATTGAGTGCTGAGGCAACAAAAACAGCGGATAAACACATCTGGACCTGCTGTTGAAAAAGCATTTGCTTTTAACAGCAGCATCCCTCCCTCGTGAACACATCTTCAAGGTCCGGACAGGTGATCAGTAAAAGTTTTTAGTCACAGTACAGTGCAATAATAAAACATTTCCTAAAACACATAGTTGTCCAGTCTGTATCATTCCTAAGCAATCTTCCAGTAATAGAGGCGCAATCCCAGTTACTAACACATTAACACTCAAAGTAAGAACACATTCCACCTTATCAATTTAATATTTAAAAATTTAAACCCGCCATCAACAACTACAAAAACAGTTGAAATCGTTACTCAAATATTTTTTTTTGTTATAGACATAAAACAAGATGCACATTTCCATTTGATATATCTTTACTAGTGTTCTCGCCTTGCTCGCTTCCGGTCCACGCTGGAATTTGCTGTTTAATAAAAAAAAAAAAAGAAAATCAGACTCTTTTGGGTCATAATTCACAGGGGTGGACGTGGGACCCGAACCCACGTATGCTTTATTATGAAGCGGTAACGCTACCGCTGCACCACTACTATTTTCAGGAGGATGGTATATAATGTATGTTTTTTAATGTATACATGTATGTATGTACTGAAGACGAAAACAATTATATATAGATGTATACTATATGACATACCTTCAGTGTTGCATGAAAACGTTGCATGAGGCGAAGAATGGATATTTAGAGAGTATTATAGTGAGAGATGTGTCACCACCCGTATTGCTAAAGCTCTTCTTTGCAGCATTATGCATTCAACAAGTCGCGTTTGTATGATGTATAATTTATAATTTTATTTTTCCACAACGTATTATCGGCACGATCATTTAACATGTATTGATCATCTAAAAACTTTCATTTCAATGGGAATTCTGTTGAGTTTTTTAACTCTGTTGATGCCATATGTACTTCAAACGGGAGCTCGATGAATAAATAATGAATCAAACTTTGAGCAGAGTACTGAGATTGCGTCATGACGGGCTTTGAACATGGCTACTGAAGCTTTAGAAATGCGTACTACTGAGATGATGACGAGGCTACTGAAGCCTCAGACATGCGTAGAAATGAGATTGCGTCATGACGGGCTTTGAACGGGCTCAAGCCTCAGACATGCATTTCTACTGAGATAGCGTCATGACAGGGCTTCGAGCAGACATGGTCACTGGTTACTGAATCTTTGTGAAGCCTCAGCACACTGAAAGGCATTGACCTCTATATTTTGAGAGTCTATCTGACACTTAACTCTCTAGTTATATTTTGTAATTCGTATTGACATTACACATTTCAGTTGATATGGTTAAGCTACAATTCAGGTAGTTGCTGAGAATTAATTGTTGTTCTTGTGGATTGCTGTGATTTCCTTTGTCTGATACATTGTGTCAAAGATATATTGTCATATATCAACTTTATATATATATATGAAAAGATTAGGTAAATCGTTCAACCTTTTTATGGAACACTTAATTTTGTTCAAAACCGTACATCATATAGTATACATCTATAAATATAATTTTTTCGTCTTCATTAGGAGAATACAACAATGATACTCTCGTATCAATTAAACCATTTTAACGTGCATATGTCAAACAACATATTTCATCCGCCACAGTAAGAACAGTAGTAGTAGTTCAGCTGTGCAGAGCTCGTTAATTATCCAGATTAGGTGCCTCAGTGGTGTTGTCACTCAGGTTCGCGTCGCTGATCCTCGTCTTGTGAAAGTTTTTTTTCTATTCCTCCATTTAACAAGCTTGGACGGAGAGCGAGCGAATCGAGCTGTCGAGGGAAGGTTGGGCCACCATAGTCGGGCAGGGGGCACACGCCCCTAATTATATTGTGTATGTAAAGAGTTTCACTGTAAAACGTAATAAGCTTCATATTTGTGTGTTTGGAGACCCAGGTGTCGTACTGAATTTGTATTGTAGAAAAACAAACTACTGGCCATTATGCCTCAATGTGTCTTTTCGTGTCTGATCGCTATACGGCACTTTCAACTTGGGACAATTCGCTATAAACAGTTTCAGCCAACCAGCGCCTTCTAAAAATGCAGAACGACAGTGTGAACCTTAATTGTAGCTGCGCAGCATCTTCGTTTCAGTCAGTCATTGTCCTGTTAGACTATTTACTGTTAAGTGCTGCTTGAGCTACCGTTTATAGTACAACAGGTGGCCTACGTAGTTCTTAAATCGATATTGAAATGCACACACAAGTCTCCTAAATTATTTATTGAAATACCTACATTTACAGTGTCCGTTTTAGAAAGTCGTAGTTTTTACTTGTTTCCGTTATTAGGAATTATAATTTCTCAGTATCACATATTATTCGTTACTACTCGCGAGTCCCGTATCACTGAGATTCTGTTTTATATTCTGATAAGCAAACTTTTTAAAAGGAGCGTTAATTGAACTGACTATAGCAGACTTGTCATCTTCTTAAAATGACTTTATTGATTTGATATTGACAATTAATCATAAGGTCAAACATCAAGGAGGCTGTGAGTTTGCATGGACTGCACTGTTTCTTTGTTTTCGTGACATCGCGTCAGTAGAGAGTGCGTCACGTTAACAATGCATTGTGTCCTAAATGACAGCGCACACACTTTTTTATATTTCCTAAAGGCCAATGTGTCTCAGTTTGCTCATTAATATATTTTGACAGTGTATTTTAGTGAGAATGATTATAAACATATTACCTATGTTCATTTCCCATGTAGATATGTAATGTTTGGTGAGAATAAATAAAGTCAATCAATCAATCAATCAATCAATCAACATTTATTTATATAGTACATATTCATACAAAAAAATGTAGCTCAAAGTGCTTTACAAAATGAATAGTAAAATAGAAGACACAATAAAAAATAAACATAAGTCAACATTAATTAACATAGAATAAGAGTAAGGTCCGATGGCCAGGGTGGACAGAAAAAACAAAAAAACTCCAAAGGCTGGAGAAAAATAAAAATCTGTAGGGTTCCAGACCACGAGACCGCCCAGTCCCTCTGGGCAATCTACCTAACATAAGTCAAACAGTCCTCTTTGTATTTAGCGTTTTCATGGAAGGACCTGATGATGATGGTCACGTAGACTTCTGGCTTTCAGTCCATCAATGTTGGTGCATCATGAAGCTTTGAGTAGGTGGTGGCGCAGGCCGCCACCACAAAGAAACCGGAAAAAGAAACAGAAGAGAGAGTTGGGGTCAGTATGGATTTTGGAGCCACTGTGAATAGTTATTATGAAGAATTGAACATAAAGAGTATCAGTATTCAGTTAAAGTGAAGTTATGAGAAGGCCATGTTAAAGTAATGTGTTTTCAGCAGTGTTTTAAACTGCTCCACTGTATTTGCCTGGCGAATTCCTATTGGCAGGCTATTCCAGATTTTGGGTGCATAACAGCAGAAGGCCGCCTCACCACTTCTTTTAAGTTTAGCTTTTGGAATTATAAGGAGACACTCATTTGAGGATCTAAGGTTACGATTTGGAATATAAGGTGTCAGACATTCCGATATATAAGATGGAGCGAGATTATTTTAGGCTTTATAAACCATAAGCAGTATTTTAAAGTCAATCCTGAATGACACAGGTAACCAGTGTAGTGACATCAAAACTGGATGTAAAAAAAAAGTAACAACACATATAATAGTTATGTTACATTGTTTATGATTAACAAAATTCATCGTTTATCTGAACTGTTCTACTTATACAGTCGATTTATTCCACTTCTGAAGGTGTACATTGTCGGTATTCTCCATTACATTCTCCCCCAGTGTAACGTGTGCCAGTGTAACCGAGGGATGGCAGACGAGCTCACATAATGGGTGACAAGGCACATTCTCATCCTGGTGTCCAGGCTGTTGTCATAAATATTCCCATCTTGTGCTTTTTCTTGTTCCTGCAAGTTTACTATTATTATTGGACATGTAGAGGAAATGTGTTTTATTTTATGTCTATGAAAGGAAGGACGGTAAAGCCTTGAATGAAACTGAGTGTTGATGCTTTGGGTAACAAGACAGGTTAAGGAGCAGAGAACATTGAATGTGACATTGACTGCGGGGGATTGTGTAACTGGAAGATGGTTTAAGAATACAGAAACGACAAACACTTAGTCTTTCAGTAATTCTATTTATGTCAATTATTTACTCTGTTGTGCTGCACTTCGGAAGATTACTTATTTACCCCCCAGCACAGCCTTTGATAAGATGAATTCACAAGTAAAGGATGTTGCGGACAAAGTCAGATGCTTTTTAGAAAGTTTGGCTCCAGATGTGCTTATCCAGCTGCTCCTTCTTCTCAGTACTTGAGTGATCTTTACGTTCACCTCTGGATGAATTCGCAAAGTTTCTTTACAACTTTTTGTCTCATTAACGCAGAAATCCCGAGGCTTTCCTAAAATTGCAGAAGACACTGTTGATGGCGCTGATTCTGTTTTAAAGACAGTTGTGATTAGTTATGCAGAACACGCTTTTACTCACATTGCTTTTTGGAAATCAATAATACAAATCGGCAACAGATTTGGGAATCACTGAATAGCAAAAACGTTTAATGAGGAATGTCTTGCGCATATACTGGTGTAATGACCACGTCGGCTTTAGTGAAGCATTTCTTAGCCTCTGATATGATCGACATGGGGTAGAATAGATTCTGGATTGTTATAATACGTGCTACCTTGCGCAAATTAAGCTCATCAATTTGTTACAGATTCTTGGTGGACACGATTCCACACCAAGGAAAAAGGTGCCCCGTGTAAATCGTTCATAATGTCGCCAAAATATATTTGTTAACTTTCAGACAAGTACTACTTAACTGTTTTATACAAAATCCTTATTTCAACATATCCGTGCACCAACTAGAATTTGAACTCGGGTTAGCGTATTTTATCAATATAGCACAGACAACCGCTTTTACGCTTTAAGCCAAAGCACTTTAGCAGGCTAGTTATTGACCAAATCGACTACTGACTGAGCAGATATCAATGATGTCATTACGCTAGCGTGCTCAAAATCACGTGACGGGCGCATTTGAAGCAAGCCTCGAAGCGGTCCATCACAGCACCCTGACTCTTACTAGAACAGGCCGTCCCTCAAGACTGAACATCAGAGTTAGACATCAACTGGTGAGAGGAGACTAGAAATCCAACCGTCACTCTCAGATGTTTGCAATGCTTTTTGGCTGAAACTGGAGTGAAGGTGCAGGGGTCCACAATTTCAAGAGCTCTCCATTAAACAGGCCTCTACAGGAGGGTGGCAAGAAAGAAGCCATTCCTTAAAATGGTCCACATATAAGCACATGTGGCGTTTTTCCAGTTAAATGTGGGGAGAAGGGTTTATGGTTAAATGAAACCAAAACAGAACTTTTTTTTCTCAGACTTCAAAGAGGTACAGAATGTGTGGCGTAAAAAAACAAACACTGCCCATGCCACAAGAAACACCAGACCTACTTTGGAATATGGTGGTGGCAGCATCTTGATTCTGGGATGTTTTTCATGTGCTGGGACTGAGAATCTTGTCAGAGTTGAAGGGACAATAGATGGGCACAAATACCACACAATACTGCAGGAGAACTCGTTCCAGTCTGCTATGAATTTAAAGCTCGGGAGAAGATTCATCTTTCAAGATGACAATGACCCTAAGCATTAGACCAAAGTGACACTGGGATGGCTCAAAAACAGACAGGTGAATGTTTCGGAATGGCCAAGTCAAAGCCCTGATCTTAACCCTGTTGAGAATCTGGGGCACTGTTTGAAAACTGCTGTTCAGAGATACCATCCCACCAACATAGAGGGTACCTAGAAATCATGCCAAGAAGAATAGGGAAGAATCACGATGAGCAATGTGCAGAACTGGGGCGTATTTACATACCCCAAAAGAATGAAGGCTGTTACAGCAACAAGAAGGTTCTTGATAAAGTATGAATGTGTTGGGCTTGAATACTTAGGCACACAATCACTTTGGAGTTTTTCTTTAGTTAAGTTATTAGGAGCTTGATAACGTTTTGTTACAGCACAAGAGTTCACATTAAAAATACCAAATGGATAAATATGTGGACAAATCTTTTGTCATGCAGAAAATTAGGATGACTTTTAAAGGGATTGAATACTTTTGCACGTCACTGTATGTTTGTGAAAGGGCTTGGTGGTAATTCTTTTTACGAGTATTTTCCCTTAACTCTGAAATGATCACAGGGCTGAAGTTAGGTATGCATTCGGCTGGCATTTTATTCACTCCCAGCTACTCCCAGTATAAGCTTGCAGTCAGCTACTTATTCACAAAGCTTTTGCAAAGCAGCTTCTTATTCTATTATAACAGTGATGCAAAATATTCTACAGTGTGTACATTAATCGGCATCATTACAGACTGATCCATTATTTGAAAAAATAAATATTCCACATTTTGGTCCTGCACGGGTCAAAATTGTTAAACTCTAATTTAACAAATGAATCTGTCCTGGACAAGTTTATATATGCCAATGTCACAAAACTATGAAAATTAAGGTGGCCCAACGTCATTTAACACTTTACAGTGCCCATTAAATATCACAGTAAATCCCATTTATCTGATCTTGAAGTGGGAATACATTGTCAGTTTCACCCTGATACTCCCACTGGGCAGAGCAAAACTCCGCTGCATCTTAAAAAACGCATCTGTCTTTTCACAAAACTGTAAGGTGGCTCGATATGATGTAACTGACCCATGCAGGTCCTAAATGTTAAATGTTTAGCTATTCAAAGAATCGACACGTTTAGTCAATTAATATACACGTTATAGATGTGCAGGCATTGCGGTTTGGGCTTTGCAATTTCAACCCTTTGTTCGTGGGTTCAAGTCCTGAGACTGACACTGTGTGACCCTGAGCAAGTCACTTCACCTGTCTGTGCGGTGCGGGTCACCGGGCATAATAAATCTAACTAGTAGTAACTAAATGTTATGTTGTATAAAGACGTCAATCGTAAATGTTGAATATTTTGCTTTTAGAATAACTAACTGTTTTGCAAATACTATGTGAACAAGTACAGCTGCAGGTTGCAAGCAAGCATGTAGATGGGACCGAATAAGAAGACGGCCGAATACGTACCTAACTTCAGCCTTGTGTTCATTACAGACTCAAGGGTAGATTCTGTTAAATAGTAATAATTACCACCAAGTCCTTTCGCAAACGTATGGTGCGGAAAAAAATATATTGTGCCGTTTAAACACAGATGCGTCTTCTAGCCACATCTCTTTACACTCCGTGACTCTACCAGCCCTTGAGGTCCTGTTTCTTGCCCCGCCCATTTCCTCTGAAGATCACGTGAACAACCAATAGAGTTCACACGCAGAACCGATATAGTTCATACACCGAGTTGCGATAGGGTGCACACGCATAACCAATATGTTTCATACGTGAAACCGACATAGTGCACACATACAACCAATAGAGTTCAAGCGCAAAATCGACAGGTTACCCACATGAAATCAATACAAGACATGCATGAAACCAATACAGTGCATACGCAAATCCATTGTTAGACCGTCACAGGACGCAAGCCAATATAATTCATATGCAAACCGATAACATGCAAGTGTAAACCAATGCAGTTCACTCACAAACCAATAACAAACGTACTGGAACCAGTGATATACACACGCAAATCAATATAGTTCATATGCAAACCAGTGACATACACGTACAAACGGATAATATACGGGCACGAACCAAATATGAATGAAACCAGTATTGTACGCAGGCAAACCAATTAAGTATGCATGCAAACCGATAGTAAATATCCATCCATCCATTGTCTAACCCACTGAATCCGAACACAGGGTCATGGGGGTCTGCTGGAGCCAATCCCAGCCAACACAGGGCACAAGGCAGGAACCAATCCTGGGTAGGGTGCCAACCCACCGCAGGACACACATACAAACACACCCACACACCAAGCACACACTAGGGCCAATTTAGAATCGCCAATCCACCTAACCTGCATGTCTTTGGATTGTGGGAGGAAACCAGAGCGCCCAGAGGAAACCCACGCAGACACGGGGAGAACATGCAAACTCCACGCAGGGAGGACCCGGGAAGCGAACCCGGGTCTCCTAACTGCGAGGCAGCAGCTACCACTGCGCCACCGTGCCACCCGATAGTAAATATTCATCAACCAATAGTGTTCACACGTAAACCAATAGATTACACACAGAAATATATGATTTATGGCCTGTTTGGCCCCTCATACGGCAGGTGCTCTAAGGTGTGATTGTCACGGTTGTCCCTGTGTTTGCAAGTCGTCTCTCGTTTGATTTAACACATGCTCCATGCAAAGTGCCATCCTGTCTGTAAGTAAACGCGCACGCGCAGCCGCCTGCCTACTGTTTCGTCACACAGCGAACAAGTCTGCGCTCTAAGCAGGCGTATTACACGTTATTGTCATTTTCCTAGGGTGCTCTGTGATTGACGGCGGACAGTAAACTTTGTTAAAATGGTTTCGAAAAATGTCACTCCTTAAACATATTTTCTGTCGTTTTGGCGTGCTTAGCATATGTTCTGTTACCAGTAAATTCCAAGATAAACAGAAAATAAGACAAAATATCAGTGTTGTGCACCGTTTCTTTAATAATCCTATTTGGCTAATGAACCTTTGCTGTAGAAATGTGGGCCCCCTGTCTTCTGCTTGTAAAATGAACACTGGCGAATTGTTCAAAACTTATTTTATGAGACGGCAGAAAGCCTTCTGTGTCACTTTCATGTTTAATATGTGGGGCTCGCATTTCTGCAGCAAAGGCTAATTAGCGAAACAGTCTTACGAAAGAAACTGCACAATTTGAACTACCTGGTGTTCATTTTGCAAGGGAGCACAGTAGATAACGAACGGACACCATAGACGGCTCCCTACAAGGTTTTAAAATACATTTGATCAAATTTAATCTCCCATGAACAACTGTGCCCGGAATATATGAGTTTTATAGGATAATGACAACATGCTGTGAAAATGAGATCCCCACCCCATTTAAAGGGGTGAAAGGGTGGCTATGACAGAGAAGTTTCTTTTTTTTTTTTGATAAAATGTAAAGTATGTAATTCAAACAGTTTTAATCATTCATATGGCACAGAAGAAATGAAATCTGCCTTTGCCAGGTCATTTTCTTTTCTTCCTCTTCTTATTCCAGGAACAACCACATGCGTAACTGTTTAAGAGCAAGGGATCACTTATAGGAAGAAAGAGGATTACTACATTTATTTTAACAATTTATCTTTCAAATTTCCTTGTACAGAATTATTGGGTGTTGAGTTATGAATTACTATTATTGATATTTTACTGTCTTATTTTCTGTTTTTCTTTGTTGATGAGTTCCTGTTGAAGAATTTATTTGTAGCAGAACATACAATTCACATACCAAAACGACTGAAGATACAACTAATAAGTGGCATTTTAACAAAGTTTACTGTCTGCCCTTGATGCCCTAGGCAGGTGCTTATTTTACTTAATGGGTAATCCAGCCCTGTTTATCGCAGATGAGTTGGTTGTAATCAAATGTGTTGAAAGTGTTTTAACTTGTAGAAATATGATTTATTGTGCAAACTATAACATTAATTAACAATGGTAGACGGTAAATACAGAAAGAGTAAATTTATGTTAATGCTACAAAAATTAAATTATTATTTTATGAAATTATTTTTATATTGAATATGTTTATGTATGTATATACTGACTCCTGATAAAGCTTCTGTGGGAAGGGCCACGAGTTGGAATTTCTGTACTACTGTATTTTTCTTTTTCCTTTTATGTAAATAGTTACTATTGTAAGTAAATGAATATAGAAATGTTCATATTGTTTGTATTTCGGAAAAGATTTTGAAATTTTCAACAATTGCAATTCTGTAATAATAGTGGAATAATGCAAAAAACGCTAAATGTGCTCTTTAAAGTAAAACACACAAGCTGTTATGTCTGTTTACTAGCACTTTTGTGTTGTTCATTCAATGTTTTGTTAATTATTTAGTATTTTTTATTTACTTTCATAGTATAAATTACCACAAGTAAATTAAAAACTATGGCTGAAGAGAGGTCAGAGATGAGCACCACAAGTGTGTTCCTGTTGTTTATTTTCTCTATTTTGTGTTTATTATAGGCATATACTATAGTGTCTGTTTGCAGGGTCTCATGCTGGCATCACTAACACTATAATATCATAATGATGCTCCGCTACACACAATTCCAACTCACTTGTTTTACTTTTAGTACTTCTAGCATGAAAGCAAGTGATTTCAATGTGTTACGCATTTTACTTTGCGTTTAAATGTTTGGTTTGAATTTATATTACTATGCATTTTTATTTTTATACTTTTGCTTGTTCCTTCATGTGCAGTTCTAAACCTGGCGTGTCTTGAACTCCCTGCCCCCAATCCTTAACTAACTAACCTACTTATACGCCTCCCCAACACATTGGTGCCCCTCCAGTTCAGATGTAACCCATCATAGCTGAACAGCCCAATCCCCCCACCCCCCAAAAAAAAAAAAGTACCCTTCTACTCTACACAAAGATTTAAGCCATGTGTTAACTACTCTCCTGGACTGGTGTGTGGCATAGGCAGAACTTGGGAGAAGACCACCTTGTAAGTTCTGCTCCTCAGCCCGACACCCAACTCTTTAGATTTGGAAAGAAGAGGTAACAGACCACTTTTTATGTATGTCACCTCCTCCTGTCTTTCCTTGTCTGTCTTTCCTGAAGGGTATGTGACCACTGATATGATGCTCTGCTTTGCTCTTATTTAGCCAGGAGTCCATAATTCCCACAATATGGTAGTCCCAAGCCAATTTTATTTCTAATGAACCTCACATTAAGAAGTAAACATTTTACAGAAGAATGTAATCGTTTCTATAACTTTGTTGGTTTTTCCTGTTTGTCTTCACAGTGACCTTTACATTTTTGTGTAAATCCGTACTTCCAGAATATTTTGTTTCTTTTCTTGTAGGTGTTTTGTGTCTTTTGCACAAATTAAGATGGGACGCAGATTAACAACTGGTGTTGTCTTAATTTATTCATTATAAAATGAACAATAATTGAACATTCCTCAAAACAAAAAGAAAAAGGAAGCCCGCAGCTCCTAGCTGGTGGTCTCGATCCTTCTGTGGATCAGCCCTTCTGTAGTCTGAATCAGGGCCAGATTTTCCTATAGGCTAACTAGGCTTCAGCCTAGGGCCTCAAGATCAAGAGGGGCCTACATTCAAATTGTTTTATTATCTCTCATGTAATTTACAAACTTAAAAATGGGAGGTGAAAGGGCCTCATAAGTGGAATAGCCTAGAGCCTCTTTTCATCTAAATCCGGCCCTGGTCTGAATTGAACTGATCTGATCTCATCTGACTGACTGATGAAAACTTCTTTCTTTCCTCTTTATATCCCATCCTTTGACCTTTTAACCAAATGGATGTTTTCCTTCTATGGTGTATACAAGTACAGATAAGCACTTTGACCACTTGGTCCATCTGAACTTTTCTCTGTTGGTGAATCATCTCAGAAATTGAATTGACGGTCCTATTCCTTCTCCAGGTGTGTGCTGATCAGTTGGTCCACATGCCTCTTACAAATGACATCCTGTATTTCCACCAAATATGTGACTGGACCAAGTGCCTTCACAGTCATTCCTGGCCCCCACTTTTCACTCTCCCCTCCCCTGTAGTTCTTTACCAGTACTGCTTATTGTGGTTCAAAAACCCTCCGAGCTGTCTGGGCCCCCCGTTACCTTTTTTACACTCAGAACTAAATGTACTTTGTATAGCATCTGATAAATGAAGTTTAATTAATGTTCACCTGGTTCTCTTTTCAGGAATAGCTCTGCAGGTGTTTTGCCAGTGATACCGTGGGGAGACATTCTGTAAGAAAACAGAAAGGTATGTAAGCAGTGTTTTAAATTTAAGTGCTGTTGTTTCACCTTTTCTAGTGCCTTTTTTTGGCTTTGTACTAAGTGCTCTGCAGCTCCATTTGAAGATCGATGCTAAGGAGATGAGCAAATATGTTTTACGCCACTATTTCTTAGAAAAACCTGGAAAACGTTTGACTGAAAATGCCTTTGGCAACCTGTATGCCACAAAAAATTCTCTTGATGACCTCCACTATGTTCTCTGTTGTAGTACTCGTCACACACTCAATCACCAGCCACTTAGAAAAGCTGTCAATCAAGACAAGACATTTGTACTCTCCACAAAATCTATATGAATACTGTATGTTCCCATGACCTACCTGCATAGTTCCAAGGGCAAACTGGCACAGTTGCTGGTAGGTCCTACTTACTAGACATGTGTGACACTCTGAAACTGTTGCTACAATGTCTAGGCCTGTCCACCAGAAATAACTGCAAGCTTTGGCTTTTATTGTCACCAATCCTAAGTGGTATTTATGCAGCCCCTTTAGTATTGGCTTTCTGAGGGATGCTGGTATTACTGCTCTAACTCCCCACATTACACAGTCATGTTCGACTGACAATTCAGAGTTTCTTACCCAGTATGGTTTTAAATCCTCTTCAGTTACCCATCTTAGGCCACCTATAAAGCATGTAATATTTGAACATTTTCAATACCGGGTCTATTTTTGTCTGAGCAGCAGTATCTATGGCTGAAACAGGCACAGCATTCAGGAACGACACTCTGAAATTACTCTTACATTCCTGGGCTTCTATCCGGACTAACAATCTGGACAATTCATCAGCATTCCCATACTGTCTTGAAGGTTTTTAGCTGATTTCATTCTGATACGCCGCTAGAAAATGCATCCATCTCTACAACCGAGCGGCTGCTAATGTAGGGATTCCAGTCCTTGGACGCCATATCTCGACTAATGGCTCTAGATCAGTACACAAAATCACTTTTGGCCCATACAGGTATTCATTAAATTTCTTTACCCCAAAAATAATACTCAAAGCCTCATTTCTAATTTGAGAATAGTTACATTTTGCTTTGGATAAAGCACATGACATATAAGCAAACAGTCTTTCCTGACCATCTGGAAAACGATGTGAGAGGACTGACTGCTCCCACTCTGAAAAAGGGAACCATCACATGCTACTGTGAGGGGTACCTTTGGATCATAACGATGTAATTTGGGTGCATAAACCAGCAATTTGTATTGATCTGAAGGGCTTTCTGTAAAAGCCCTGTCATTGATTTAGTTTCACTAGTCAGGTTAGGAAGAAACTTAAATCTCCTCCTCCTCCTTCTCACTGAGCACAGACAAACTTTGATCTTCACTTTCTTACAAGTCACTTTTTTTTTGTCTGATTGATTCTCTCTTCTTGCCTCTCCACAGACGAAAAATTACCAACTCCAAGCTGTTTCGGATCCAGATACTAATTTAGGGAATACACTCTGTATGAAACACAACAAAACTCTGAACGTTTTTTACAAAGAGGATCAGATGTACATCTGCATGGAATGTGGACTGAATGACCATAACACACATGAAACACTTGAAATAATCGATCTGGAGAAGGATATAGAAGAAAAACAGGTGAGTGGGGTTTGGTGTTTAACAGAAGTGAGCTAAATTAGAGGGTTAAGGGATTTATAAATGCAGTGTAACAGAGGCATCTATTCATCCATCACCGCCAAGCTGATTTTTCAAGGACAGAGAGTAGTGAGCTGAACCCTGGTGTCTGGTTGATCATCCATGTCGAGGATGTCCAGCTCCAGTCCTAGAGGGCTACTCTGGCTAAAGGTTTTTATTCTCATGTTTTTCAAAATTAGTCATCAGCTTTTGCCACTAATTAACTTCTTCTGCCTTCATTTTAATTGACTTGCTATATAAGACTTGGACTCCTCCTTTGTTTCTTTTTTGCCTAAATTAACTGCCAAACATAACAACATATACAAAATGAGTCCACACATGACTGGCAACCTGTGTCCATCATTCAATATCTGAAAACAAAGAAAGGTGAAGGTGTCAGTAATGCTGATCTGCTCAGGTCCACACAAAATTTGGGCTTTTAGAAGAAAGAAAATCAACAGTTTTAAAAATGTCTGCTGAAGCAGAGTGAGAGCAGCAACAGGCTATTGAATTAAGTAATGGGTTTAATTAACAACAATAAGAAACTGGCTGTAGTTTGAGGCTCTGAGTTAGATGTTGGCTCACTTCACATCTCAGTTTTCTTTGTTTGCCATTGAAGGAGAAAAATATTAAACAATTTGGAGGAACAAGCCTTAAAAACACAGCAAATAAAATGAAGGGAAAGGAAGTCATTAAGCAGCAGAAATTGGTCACAGTGTAAGAAAGTGGCAGAAAGGAAAACCTACAGCCGTTGCAGCTCTCCGGGATTAGTACTGGACACGTGATCTGTGCCAGCATTAAAACCACCCACTACTACCCGTCAACCATAATGTATACTGTAGTGTAGTCAGATAAAGAGCAGTAATGACTTTGGCTCAGGAGGCCTGTACATTCCTACTACAAGTATAACTGACTGTGTTTTAATATCTAATATCTAATACAAGTACCTCTGATGATTTGAATTCACCTCCATTTTGAGGAGCCATATTCAGCTGACCACATTAAAACATTCAAGCTCTTTTTCACACACACACACACACACACACACACACACACACACACACACACACACACACACACACACACACACACACACACAGAATAGCTGTAAAAGAGCTCAAACAATCTGTGAACAAATTCACAGCACCATGACAGTGCAGACTCTAGAAACTTGATAAGTAGTTAAGACCTGATCCATCAAACCTTCTGAAAAGACCATAACTTTGATGAGAACATTTAAAAGCCAGTCATGAATGAATGATCTTTCCTGGAAAATTATTTAGATGCAAATACAAAAAAAACATAAGTTATAACCCTTTTTCAATAGGAAAGAAAGAGTAGAGCAAAGTATCAGATTTATTTATGTTTTGTGTTGTTTATTGTTGTCCTATATCTGTATATTCTTGTATACTTAAAGTGTATCTTCTGTTATCCTTACATTACAAACATATAATATTTTGTGATTAGGGTTTATTTTCCAGTTGCTCCCTGCATGGAGTTTGCATGTTCTTTGGGTGCTCCAGTTTTCTCCCACAATCCAAAGACATGCAGGTCAGATGATAAATTAGCCTTTGTGTGTGTGTGTTTGTTCTATGACATACTGGCGACTTGTCCAAATGTTGTCCCTGCGTTGTGCTCATTGACTACTGTGATAGACTCCAGCTGTGCCCTGGATAAGCAAGTTAAGTAAATGGGTGGATGGTTCATTGTAGCAAGCGTGTTTGGGTCATTTGATGGTAAATTGTCTAACCATGGAAAGTGACTAACAAGTGGGCTGAAAGAAGTTCTGGCAAACCATCAGGCACAAGGGAAGGTAGGGATTCACCAGGCTGTTCTCAGCAAGGGTGCAAAAGTGCTGATCCAGACTGAGGATGTTGTTTGGTGGTGGAAGGAACGTTTTGAGGAACTCCTGGTCCCAGTGGACATGAGGACGAGCCAGAAGCTAATGGTGGATTGATGCCCATTCCACTGAGGTAATTAAGCAAATCCGCAGTGGCAAAGCCCCAGGGGTGGACAAGATCCCATTCATTAGCCTTAGGGCTCGTTTATACTTCACGCTCAGAAAGCATACGCACCCGCATCATGGCTGCTATGCATTCCCAGCATTAATTTGAGGCATCCTCTGAGCAGGTCCTCAGAAATTAACACGAAGCGTGCGCAAGTTGTAGTACCAGCAAAAAGTAGGTGGGAGGAGTGTGCTAAAAGTTGGAATGTGACGTCGGAGTCTCTGGTTACTATCTACTTGTGACAGAAAGCCGCTTTGCGGATCCTACAAGATCGGTGTGCGCGCTTCAATTTTTGATGAATGGTTCAATGTGATGAAGCAAAATGCCGACATACAGATGTATTTGTGGTGCTTTTATATTCAAGCGTCGCATATTCCCGATCGTAATGACACGATACATTTTAAAAGTCTCACACACCGTCTTTTTCTATGGCTCCCCCCGTTCCTGACAGCAGTGGCAAACAGCAACAGATCACCACACTGCGCACATTAAATGTATGATATTGCAACTCTCTGCACATTTAGAATCCTTAGATTTATACTTGATATCACTTTCATGATGAAATGGATTAAAGTATGTATGTTACATTTTACAGATAAATAGGTAATTTCGTTTAAATAATGAATACTGTTAATAATTACACACATGGGGATACCATGGTGGCAGAGAGGTAGCACTGCTGTCTCGAAGGGAGTCACGTCACTGATATTCCCTGCCTGGAGTTTCCATGTTTTCCTGCTGGGTTTCCTCAGTAGGCTCCGGTTTCCTTCCAAAGATATGCAGATTTGGTGACACTAAAATGACGCCAATGTATGTGAGTGCTTGCATTCACATTGCGATGAATGAGGCCCCATCCAGAGATTGTTTCTGCCTCGTGCCCAATGCTAGCTGAAATGGACACATCCCTGGATTGATGGATTTAATCATTAAACATCCTTTACAGAGACATTGCGGTAAGGTGTCGGAATGTAATGGGTGTTCCAGGCAATTCACAACAAAGAAAAGCCGAACCTGTTCTCATTGTGATAATATCTCACACTACCACCTCGTGGATTCCTTCAGATTTACCTAAAGTACGTGCTCAAGTATAAACAGTACAACGCTTGCATACTAGCAGCGTCCACTGCAGCATGCATTGCGTCGTGTGAAGTATAACTCCGGTCTTAGAATCACGTCACTACTTTTTGTTGATGACTTGATCCTGTTGGCTTAATCGACCAGTGAACTCCAGCATGCAATTGGGACAGTTTGTGATCGAATGTGATGTGACAGAGATGAGGATCAGCACCTCCACATCTGAGGCCATGGTCCTAAGTAGGGAAAGATGGACTGTCCTCTTTAAATGGGAGGTGAGTGACTGCCTCAAGTGGTGGAGTTTAAGTACCTTAGGGTCTTGTTCACGAATAAGGGAAAATGTGATATTGAGTTTGATAGATGGATTGAGGTGGTGAGTGCAGTTATGTGGTCACTATAGCAATCTGTAGTGTGGGAGAAGGAGCTAAGTCAGAAGACAATGCTCTTGATTTACCACTTGATCTCTGTCCCTAATCTCTCCTATGGTCATGAGCTTTGGGTAATGACTGAAAGAATGAGATTGTGGATACAAGTGGCCAAAATGAGCTTTCTCCGAAGGGTGTCTGGACTCTTCCTTAGAGAGAGAGTGAGAAGCGCTGACATCCAGGAGAGGCTCGGAGCAGAGCTGCTGACCCACCACATTGGGAGATGCAAAATGAGGTGCTTCTGGCATCTAATATGGATGCCTCCTGGAAGCCTCCCAGAGGAGGAGTTACAGACAAGACTAGCTTGGAGAAGACCCTGGGAAGACCCAGGCCTCACTGGGAGGATTAGATCTCCCAGATGGCTTGGGAACGCCTTGGGATTCACAGTATTGGTTGGCAAGTGTGGCTGGGGAAAAGGACACATGGGCCTCAATGACCGACCTGGCTTTGGATAAGCGATGGAAAATGGATGGATAGTCTAAGAGCAGAGTCTCTGGAGAGAGAAAGGGAAAGATAGTTTATGTGGAGTTTTGACAATTTATGAACTTCTGCCATAAACTGATCAGATCTCTTCATTGTTCTGTGAAACAGAGACCTCCGGCACTGGATTTCCTGTTTGGTAGTTTTATAACTTAATGTTTTAACCCCTGCAGTATCTGAGTTTCCTGAAGTTTTGATATCTGTGAATGTAAAGTAAGCTCTTGACGGAGATGGGTGAGGATATTTGTATTGTGCAAATGTGGGCTTAGTCACAATGTCTGCATGTGGATTTGGCTACTATACTCTAGTCGAAAAGTCTTAGTTTCTGTAAATAAAATGAATTTTGACTATTTCAGTTTATAATGTGGAAGCAGACAGGAGGTTCAGTTACTGGCGATGTCCTTATGATTGCATTTGAAGCCCTGCTTATCCACCTTTGGAAGCAGTCAGAGCTAAGCGACATTAGAAAGAAAATATATAAGGGAATGGAAAAGGTGTTCTGTTATGTTAATGATACAGTGCTCAGTATCTCAGATCACTATCATGTGTTTATCTATACTAATAAAAGGCAAAGCCCTCACTCACTCACTCACTCACTGACTCACTCACTGACTCATCACTAATTCTCCAACTTCCCGTGTGGGTGGAAGGCTGAAATTTGGCAGGTTCATTCCTTACAGCTTCCTTACAAAAGTTGGGCAGGTTTTATATCGAAATTCTACGCGTAATGGTCATAACTTGAAGCAGTTTTCTCCATTTACTGTAATGGAGATGAGCTTCAACGCCTGGGGGAGTTTCGTGTGACATCATCACGCCTCCCACGTAATCACGCAGTACATAGAAAACCAGGAAGACCTCAAAAAGCGCTGAAGAAAACATGCATTATATAATTGAGAAGGCAGCGAAACAATAAGAAGCGAAAGTGACATATACAACCATATTCATGAGTTCTGCTACTGGAAACAAAGCACGATGTAAACCTACACTTTAAATTAAGTTCATAGACAGGCTGCTGGCGTTTGTAATTTAGTGCCTGCCCATATAAGGCCGTCCGTCAGCGGCAATCCAATAGCAAACTGCCACTAAATATTCACGGGTGAAGGACTGTGCTTATGGAGAGGAAGATGAGATGGTCAAGGTGGTGTTTGACACAAACTCAGCGAAACTGCGAGAGAAAGTTTTAAGTGCCAGGACTAAGGTAACATTAAATACAGCCATGGACATAGCACGAGATGGCACCAGCACAGCTGGGAACCTTCGATGCATGTACACCGAGTGGCTCACGTGAACTGACGCAGTGCACAGATAAAAGCAACAGTTCCAAAGAGCTGAACAAAACCGAATTACACAATTGAAAAGGCAGCAAAAATATGAAGCGTCTGATACATACAATCATATTCATAAATGCAGCTACTGTGGAAACAAAGCACACGGTGGAAAAAGTCAATGTCCCGCTAAAGGAAGACAGGTAAAAACCCGTGCATGCAGTGTGTCAGGTCTCAGATAAAGAAGAAGACGAGCTGTTTATTGATGCAGTAAGAAACGAATCGATGAATGAAACCTGTCATCTTTACAACGATTGACAAACACGGAATGTAACTTGAACACAACACATCCTACAAATACGAACCTGATTGAAAGAAATAATGATAATCAAATCCTTGATGACAGCAACACTCAGTAACACTCACAAAACAAATACTGTATATTGACAGTCATGTTACGTTATTTTTAAAATGTTCCCTTTTCTTTTCTACCTTTTTAACACACTACTTCTCCAGTATACGCGGGTATATATATATGTATATATATATATCCCGCTACATACTCGAATAATGGATACTTTATTCGCCATCAATGATTGTTTTGGTAAAGCCATACTCAGTGTATTCATTAGATGAACGGTAAAAAAGTAAGAGCGAGGAGAGGATGACTCATTGAGGCATGCAGGCTGTAGTCGCGCCAACTCTATCTGAATTGCGCGATCACATTTGAAAAATATATCTTTTCAAGTTCTATTTAGTCCATATGTGTCAAACTCAAGGGCCAGGCCACATCCGCCCGGCGTGTAATTATATCCGCCCGAGATCATTTTATATACTGTATTATTGTTATTAAAGCCCGGGTATATGAAGCGCTGGTAACACAATAAACTACAGATCCCATAATGCAGCGCTTCAGCTGCCTTGCCGAACACTTACCGCTTACTAGAGTTATTGGCGCACTGAGTTTGCACGGCGCTTTGGTGACTTTGAAGAACAAAAAGTCCGTCTACATGCTCGAACCTTGTGCATGTTTGGTAGCACATATCTGTGTGAGAAGCTCTTCTCAGTGATAAAGACTAACAAAACAGCACACAGGAGTCGCCTCACTGATGAGCACCTGCAATCCATCCTGAGAATCTCCACAACACAGAACCTCACACCAAACAGAAACGAACTTGTGGCCAAAAAAAGATGCCAGGCGTCCAGCTCTAAAATGACATATGAGCAAAGACAACTGAATGATTTGATTTTTTATTGCACGTAAGAGCGGGAGTCAACCGTTTTAACAAACAGCGTATTGCTTTGATACTTAATAGCTGTGTGTGTATATATGTAGATATGTATGTATATGTATTTGTGTGTATATATGTGTGTGTATGTATGTATATGTGTGTATATATGTAGATATATATGTATGTATATATGTGTATATGTATATATATATATATATATATATATATGACAACAACACTCATCACTCACAACAGTGACAAAACAATTACATTGACAATCAGGTTACGTTATTTTCAAAATGTTTCCTTTTCTTTTCATTGCTTCTTTAACACACTACTTCTCCGCTGCGAAGCGCGGGTATTTTGCTAGTTAATTATATTGGGTGAATTTCATTAAAGTCCATTGAATAAGAGTCTTCTCCATCCCGTGAATTCCCTTGCAGGCCAAACTAAACCTGGTCAGTTTTGTGTGTTATCTGATGTGGCATCCGGCATGGGACGCCCAGGAGGACCGGAGGAGGTGACCGCCCTGGTTACATTGGGGACCACGGGTAGAGGGCTTGGAAGCCCAACCCTGTAGGGGCCTGGGGCCTACGGCAGGTGTGCCCCCTGCCTGAACAACAGGAGCTCAGCACTTCCGCCACACCAGGAAGTGCTGGGGGAAAGAAGACAGGGGACACCCGGAGGGCTTTTGGGTGCGCAGCCGGCACTTCCGCCACACTGGGGCGTGTCTGCGGAGGAATGCTGGGAAGCAGCTGGAGCCCATCCGGGTTCCTATTTAAGGGGCCGCCTCCCTTCAGTTAGTAGCGGAAGTCAGGTGGAAGAGAGACGGAGCTGGAGAGAGGACTGGAGGCGGCCAGAAAGGCAATTGGACTGTGTGCCCTGGACTTTGGGGAACGGTGCAGGAGGCACTGGGACGTGCACCGATAAATTGTAAATATAATTGTAAATAAACGAGTGTGTTGGGTGAACTAATGATGTCTGTCTGTCTGTGTCCGGGCCAGCTTCCACATTGAGAAGATTTAAAATGCAGTAATCACTCAAAAGTATCGAGGCACCCTAAAAAACAGCAGAGGCTCAGGCTGGACAACTTCTCTTAAAGTCTATGTGATTTGACTAATTTTACTTCAACAAGATGGCCTTGTCTTGCTCAACCATGATAGGCAGGTCTGCCTCTCCCCAGCATTCATTGGTCAAGAGGTATGACTTCAGTTTAAAAGCTGAATATTATGCATGTGCATTTTCTACTTATAATTTTTAAGGAAGTGTCTATTTAACAATATTGTAGCAAAAAATGCATTGTATATTATGAGTGAGCGACTGGATACCTGACATGTGGATCGTGTGACGCAACTTTTATTTTTCACTTTGTGAGTTTTTTTATATGTTTGCTGTTGGCTTTACCATAAATAGATTTTTTATATTCATTGTCCATGAAAACATGAGATTAATTTTTCTTTCAGTCATCACTACACAACACGAGGTAAGGACCATAAAACAAAAATATCGTTTTTAGGAGAGTATTTCTTTAAATTGTCCTTCTTATTGAATTCATCTGATTCACTTGCCTGTTAGTGGCCTCAGTTATCATATCTGAGTCATAAAAGTGACAAAACGCGTCACTGTGTTCTCGCAAGTATGACTTAGGTTAACAAGTGATGTTTTAGGTCCTGCCACTATGGCAATTATATGTCCATGTCCTCCTGTGTTATTAGGCATTTCTTCAGCATACAGAGTCCAGTTTTTTATTTGAGTGTGTCAACTTCTGAATTCCCACTGATCTTCTAAAACTGACTTGTGCACCGGTGTGCCTTCAAACTCTTTATTTCATTTGTTGCACTCTTCAAGCTCAAACTCCATCTTCAATCTTACTGGTAAATTAAGCTTTTCTTTTAATCTTGTTGTACTATTCATATTTGTTGAGTCAAATCTGTGTGTCACCTACAGTGTCAATATGAAGAAAATTGTGATGCAAAAATGTAAAGTTGTGCCGTGAAATGTAAAGCAAATGTGTTGTTAAAATGTCAGGACTCGGAAGAAGAACAAGAAATTAAAAAGTGAAAGCAAATTTAGGATTGCCAATGTACCATGTCTTTGGACTGTGGGAGAAAACCGAGTACCCTGAGGAAACACATGCAGACATGGGGAGAACATGCAAACTCCATGCAGGGAGGGACCTGGGAATCTAACCCGGGTCTCCTAACTGCGAGACAGCAGCTCTACCTAATGCACCACCATGCTGCCCCTAGATGATACATCATCCATCCATCCATTATCCAACCCGCTGTATCCTAACTACAGGGTCATGGGGGTCTGCTGGTGCCAATTCCAGCCAACACATGGCGCGAGGCAGGAAACAAACCCTGGGCAGGGTGCTAGCCCACCGCCGGGTGCTCACACACACACCAAGCACACACTAGGCACAATTTATAATCACCAATGCACCTAACCTACATGTCTTTGGACAGTGGGAGGAAACCGGAGTACCCGGAGGAAACCCACAAAGATACGGGGAGAACATGCAAACTCCATGCAGGGAGGACCTGGGAAGTGAACTGTGAGGCAGCAGCACTACCTACTGCGCCACTGTGCTGCCCCTAGATGATACATCAGATTAAAGAAATAAATTAAAACTAAAAGAGCCACCAGAGCTTCACTGGTAATGATGAGTAGAGGCATAATAAGGAAGAAGGAGAGAAAATGTTTCATTTTATCCTCCATAGCATTTCACAGTCAATAGTGTTTCTTGTTATTTCATTACAGATTTAGATAGTGTGACCCTAAATTAGTGAACCCATTTAAAACCATGCTGACCACTCACTAACACTCCTTTTCTTGACTTATGCCGCTCAATCTTTTCCTTACTAATTGTTTCCATTAATGCACCTGTTATACAGGCTAATCTTACATTCGTACCCCTCTGGTTCAAATGTAACCCATCATGGACCACTTTATCCTACCCTAAGATTTTACATATATGTGAAGCTTTCTGATCTCCACAGTCTTACCTGGACCAGCACAGGCCACAGGTACAACTTTTGAGGTGGTCACTTTGTACGTCTTGCTCCTCAGCTTTATCCTTAACTCTTTAAGTTTCTCCATAAGGTCTACCATGCTGACATAATTTATGTTATTTGTACAATGACAGTTGTGGGCCAGAAACATAACACACCATCTGAGTCTCTGAAGCAAACGTTCAGCTCAAGCCCCCTAATCATTCAGTCCCCAAGTATCAGTACTTCCCTCTTTCTGGTGACTGGATTGGAGGTCAATATTTAGGATGTATCATTCCTGCCTTCAAGACTCACCATCCAACTGTGAAAGGTCCTGAAAACAGATGGACATCTCCAGCTTTGGGACTGATGACCCTGGAAAGTGTGCACCTCTCACCTTACACTTACATCAGATTGTGAACCCCAGTCAGTGTCTTGCCCTTAGTGACTTTGGAGTGCACACTAAGCCCCTACAACTCCTGGGTAAGCCATGCAAATACAGTTTAATCAATAGTAGTAATGGCAGAGTAATCAGTATTAATGAGATTTTAACAAATGAAAATCAATCTGGGAAATGTAGACTCACAACTTTGGGAAAAAGATGAGGGACAACAAATAATCAAAGAGTTCATGAAATTAAATGAATTCAGAATTTCCTCACCAACCACAACACAATCATGTTTAATATCTCCAACGGAGAGGTTTGAGGTTATGACCGACATGCAGCGTCTTACAGCCCAAAGCAGAACACAACTACCCCAAGTCTCTTGTCCCAAAAGACTCCTCAAGTACCTTCGACTAGCAGGCTTTTTCTTTACAATACTTCTTCTTATTCTTCTTGTTCTTGTTCTTCTTCTATCCCAAGTGCATCACACCCAGCTGAGCAGGAAAGGCTGTTTTTAATAACAGACCCAATGGAGCTTCCAGCACATGAAAGAAACACCTCAGATGCCCTTCTGGGTTAAAGTCCTTGTAGGATAGTGGGGTTGATCCCTCAGTTGATCCTTAAAAGGGCTAATTGTTCAGACATCATATCCCATTCACCCTTGCAGGCACCCAAATGTGAGCATGGCCAGAGGGACACTGCCACCCAGAATACTGGATAAACATACTGCCCTGGGAAACAGCCTCTCACTGCCCTTCCCGTATTCTAGTCTCCTGTTCAAGCGAGGTATCACCAAACATCTTGGTCAGGATGCCAGCCAACCAAACGATCCTTTACAACATCAAATACCAACAAATGTGCCTCATGACTGGTAATTCTTATTTGTAAATCAATTCAATGTCTTCCTTTATTCAATCAGTTTTCAGTGGAGAGAGAGGCAAACAAAATTAAGGGCATCTTCTGGGACTTGCATTATTTGGTGATAGACGTTTCATACAACTTGTTTCTGAAACTCTGTGACCTAGAAGAAAGAGAAAAAGAGAAGATTAGAGGAGTGAAAGATCAACTAAGAACAGACATTATGGACCTGAATCAGAGAGATCTTGTGACGGAGCTTTCAAAAACCACGGGCCATGCCTAAAGGTGAGAGCAATGCTTTGCAAGGAATTTGAGCAGACTGGGGTGTGTGGGACATGAGAACATTTTGGAAGAAATTCAAAAGATCTGAGGAGTTTTTACTAATAGCAAGAACAGGCTGTTCAACCCAAAACAGAATGTCTTTTCATATTCCCCTATTATTGTCAAAATGTACAAAAGTCTCTTTAATTGCTGCTTCCATGTGCACATTTTTCACGTATCTGCATTTTCCCATGTGAGAAACCTTTTTCGAGAAACTACACTTGTCTGTGTGAACTAAAGGCGTATGGAATTTATGCTCATGTACTGTAACTTTATTTTAAAATGTGCCACCTGACAAAACATGCCATAACCTTCCTTTATATTTTTAAACATCTCTGTCATGTCAGCTACTAATGTCTCTATCCTAAAACACATAAGATTGAAATCCTTCAAACCTCACAGTCCAGGCTCGTCTCTCTTCTCTCAACTTTATCTTGTGCTGTTGGGTCATTTCTCTAATATGGAGACTAATACTGCACACAGTATTCCTGATGTGGACTCACAAGTGTGCTCTTCGGGTAATGGAAATTCTCTTCTTGATTTATACTTCACACATCGCAGGCACTATATATCTCAGCTTCTCATTTAGCCTTCTTCACTCTGTGTAGGATGGTGACGAACACACAAAGGCACTCAACTCTGAAAAGTCCAAAGCCTTGCTTTCTGCGTCAAGCCAGTTCTTTCCCCTTCTGCCCACCATACTCTCAGTCTCCTTATCTATAG
Organism: Polypterus senegalus; assembly: GCF_016835505.1. NCBI lineage: Eukaryota > Metazoa > Chordata > Cladistia > Polypteriformes > Polypteridae > Polypterus > Polypterus senegalus. The sequence continues at coordinate 29,710 of NW_024385243.1, forward strand.
TCTGATGACTCGGCCCACATGGAGTCCTTATTGAAAGTCATGTCAATGATATCTTATGTCCAACTACACTGAAATACCCTTGTCATTAATCTATATCTATAATATAAGGCAAAGCCCTCACTCACTCACTCACTCACTGGCTCATCACTAATTCTCCAACTTCCCGTGTCAGCTCACTCAAGGCTGAAATTTGGCAGGCTCATTCCTTACAGCTTACTTACTAAAGTTGGGCAGGTTTCATTTCGAAATTCTACAGCGTAATGGTCATAACTGGAACCTATTTTCTCCATATACTGTAATGGACTTTAGCTCGATGGCATGTGGGGGCGGAGCTGCGTGTGACATCATCACACCACGTGAACTGACTGTGACTGCAGTACGTAGAAAAGAAGGAAGAGCTCCCAAAGAGCGCTGAAGAAAAACGGCGAATACTTTATTCGCGAGATACAAGTTTAATGAGAAGACACGAGGTATAAACGAGACTTTGGATCACTTTGTAACGGAGTTAAAATTGCTGTAGCGAGAAACTTTTAAGTGCCAGGTCTTAGCTAACATTAAATGAAGCCGTGGACATCGCAACATCACACAAGAGAGCAGCTCACGTGAACTGACTGAACGGCAGCATGAAAGTGATCACTTCCATGCATCAAACCTGTTCAAAAAACGCATTACACAATTGACAAGGTAGGAAAAGAATATGCCCGAGCTGAGCTCCACAGCTAACGTGGTCTTGCGGAGGCAACTTCGTCACGCTGCCACCAAATACTCACAGAAAAGTCCACAAGTTAATACACACACTGTTTTTCCACACTCAATTCATTCCTCGCATCCCCGTTATACCCTCTGATCTCCCATTTCAATTCAGATGCCTCCAATTTCCAGTAAGGCTCTGCTGCACGATGACAAGTAATAGGTCTCAGGGACAGACCCTACAAAAGGTTGCCATTGATTTCAGGCAAGACTGCTTTTCTCCTGGACAACTATACGTTGCATTCTCAAGAGTGAGCTCGCGCAGCTTTGTTATATTACAACCAGAGTGCTGAACTGACAACATGCTATATAAAGAGAACTATAATAATTGTAATAAACGAACAATAAAACAGCTGAAAACCCGTGGATTAAATAAAAAGGCAGCTTCCTTGGCAAAGCGAGGAAAAAGGATGGCCTTATATGTTGTTCGTTCATAAAACAGCGGAGAAGCTGTGTAAAGGCTGCTTCACAAAAAACCAGCGGAGCTTATATGAGCAGGCAGTCAGCTAAAGAAGGGAATCAATAAATATCTATAATCGTAATAAACAACAAAAATAGCAGTACAAGCCGTGGATTAAATAAAGGAAATGGGTACCTGAACAGTAAAGTAAGTCTTGAATAGCTACACAATAAATATAACAATTGTAATAAACGAACAATAAAACAGTACAGAACCGCGAAGCAAGGAGAAACGACAGCCTTATAAGGTGTTCGTTTATGAAGCAGCGGAGAAGCTGTGTGAAGGCAGCTACACAAAAAAACAGCAGAGCCACACTCTGAATGTATTCCTGACACCCCGTTATACCCTCTGATTCCCATTTCAATTCAAATGCCTCCAATTTCCAGTAAGGCTCTGCTTCGCGATGACAATTAATAAGTCTCAGGGACAGACCCTACAAAAGGTTGCCATTGATTTGAGGCAAGATTGCTTTCCTACTGGACAAAACTATACGTTGCATTCTCAAAAGTAATCTCAGTGCACAGCTTGGTCATATTACAACCAGAGTACTGAACTGACAACGTGGTATACAAAGAGATCCTTAACAGATAGTTATTGGTATATTTTCCCTCAGTTTAAAATGTTTTCTTTTCTTCTTATTAAAAATTTAAAACAGTTCTTCATCGCTGCAAAGCGTGGGGATTTTAATATATACAGTATATACAGTGGGTACGGAAAGTATTCAGACCCCCTTCAATTTTTCACTCTTTGTTGTATTGCAGCCATTTGCTAAAATCATTCAAATTAATTTTTTCCCTCATTAATGTACACACAGCACCCCATATTGACAGACAAAAAAAAGAATTTTTGAACTTGTTGAAGATTTATTAAAAAAGAAAAACTGAAATATCACCTGGTCCTAAGTATTCAGACCCTTTGCTCAGTATTTAGTAGAAGCCCCTTTTGAGCTAATACAGCCATATGGTCTTCTTGGGAAAGACACCACAAGTTTTTCACACCTGGATTTGGGGATCCTCTGCCATTCCTCCTTGCAGATCCTCTCCAGTTCTGTCAGGTTGGATGGTAAACGTTGGTGGGCAGACATTTTTAGGTCACTCCAGAGATGCTCCATTGGGTTTAAGTCAGGGCTCTGGCTGGGCCATTCAAGGACAGTCACAGAGTTGTTGTGAAGCCACTCCTTCGTTATTTTAGCTGTGTGCTTAGGGTCATTGTCTTGTTAGAAGGTAAACCTTGGCCCAGTCTAAGGTCCTTAGCACTCTGGAGAAGGTTTTTGTCCAGGATATCCCTGTACTTGGCCGCATTCATCTTTCCCTCGATTGCAACCAGTCGTCCTGTCCCTGCAGCTGAAAACACCCCACAGCATGATGCTGCCACCGCCATGCTTCACTGTGGGGACTGTATTGGACAAGTGATGAGCAGTGCCTGGTTGTCTCCACACATACCGCTTAGAATTAAGGCCAAAAGTTCTATCTTGGTCTCATCAGACCAGAGAATCTTACAGAACATTTTAGCAAACTCCATACGGGCTGTCATGTGTCTTGCACTGAGGAGAGGCTTCCGACAGGCCACTCTGCCATAAAGCCCTGACTGGTGGAGGGCTGCAGTGATGGTTGACTTTCTACAACTTTCTCCCATCTCCTGACTGCATCTCTGGAGCTCAGCCAAAGTGATCTTTGGGTTCTTCTTTACCTCTTTCACCAAGGCTCTTCTCACCCGGTAGCTCAGCTTGGCCGGACGGCCAGCTCTAGGAAGGGTTCTGGTCGTCCCAAACATCTTCCATTTAAGGATTATGGAGGCCACTGTGCTCTTTGGAACCTTAAGTGCAGCAGGATTTTTTTTGTAACCTTGGGCAGATCTGTGCCTTGCCACAATTCTGTCTCTGAGCTCTTCAGGCAGTTCCTTTGACCTCATGATTCTCATTTGCTCTGACATGCATTGTGAGCTGTAAGGTCTTATATAGACAGGTGTGTGGCTTTCCTAACCAAATCCAATCAGTATAATCAAACACAGCTGGACTAAAATGAAGGTGATCTCAAGGATGAACAGAAGAAATTAAAAGCATTTCTTAAATAGAGTTAAATATATGAGAGTCAAAGCAAAGGGTCTGAATACTTAGGACCATGTGATATTTCAGTTTTTCTTTTTTAAAAAATCTGCAATTTCAAAAATTATTTTTTTGTCTGTCAATATGGGGTGTTCTGTGTACATTAATGAGGAAAAAAAATAATTTAAATGATTTTAGCAAATGGCTGCAATATAACAAAGTGAAAAATTGAAGGGGTCTGAATACTTTCCGTACCCACTGTATACACTGACCTAAAGGATTATTAGGAACACCATACTAATACGGTGTTTGACCCCCTTTCGCCTTCAGAACTGCCATAATTCTACGTGGCATTGATTCAACAAGGTAATTGATTGGATAGCATCTTGCAGTTGATGGAGATTTGTGGGATGCACATCCAGGGCACGAAGCTCCCGTTCCACCACATCCCAAAGATGCTCTATTGGGTTGAGATCTGGTGACTGTGGGGGCCATTTTAGTACAGTGAACTCATTGTCATGTTCAAGAAACCAATTTGAAATGATTCGAGCTTTGTGACATGGTGCATTATCCTGCTGGAAGTAGCCATCAGAGGATGGGTACATGGTGGTCATGAAGGGATGGACATGGTCAGAAACAATGCTGAGGTAGCCCGTGGCATTTAAACAATGCCCAATTGGCACTAAGGGGCCTAAAGTGTGCCCCCACACCATTACACCACCACCACCAGCCTGCACAGTGGTAACAAGGCATGATGGATCCATGTTCTCATTCTGTTTACGCCAAATTCTGACTCTACCTTTGAATGTCTCAACAGAAATCAAGACTCATCAGACCAGGCAACATTTTTCCAGTCTTCAACTGTCCAATTTTGGCGAGCTCGTGCAAATTGTAGCCTCTTTTTCCTATTTGTAGTGGAGATGAGTGGTACCCGGTGGGGTCTTCTGCTGTTGTAGCCCATCCGCCTCAAGGTTGTGTGTTGTGACTTCACAAATGCTTTGCTGCATACCTCGGTTGTAACGCAGTGGTAATTTCAGTCAAAGTTGCTCTTCTATCAGCTTGAATCAGTCGGCCCATTCATTCTCCTCTGACCTCTAGCATCAACAAGGCATTTTAAGCCCACAGGACTGCCGCCTACTGGATGTTTTCCTTTTCACACCATTCTTTGTAAACCCTAGAAATGGTTGTGCGTGAAAATCCAGTAACTGAGCAGATTGTGAAATACTCAGACCGGCCCGTCTGGCACCAACAACCATGCCCGCCTCAAAATTGCTTAAATCACCTTTCTTTCCCATTCTGACATTCAGTTTGGAGTTTAGGACATTGTCTTGACCAGGACCACATCCTAAATGCATTGAAGCAACTGCCCGTGATTGGTTGATTAGATAATTGCATTAATGAGAAATTGAACAGGTGTTCCTAATAATCCTTTAGGTGAGTGTATATGTAGATATACAAGTATATATATATATGTATGTATGTATGTATTGTGAACGATAGGTGCTCGCGCTCCCTTGAACCCCTGTCCACGACTCCAGACACCAGGTAAAAGTCCTCAAGTTGACTTTTTTTTTTCGCCACAGTGTATAAAGCACACTCTCCTCCACATACTCATTAAACTCACACAAATACTACAATAAACAATCCTCCAGCTCCCAGACGCGTTGCCACCCTTCCACCCAGCTCAGCTTCGCCATCTGGGAGCTCCCACATCCTTTTATACTCCTGAGAGTGATCCTCAATCACTTCGGGTCAGGAAAAGCTCTTCTCTTCAACCTGGAAGCCCGTTGCTCTTCCTATGACCAACGTCCGGGTCATAGGGCACAAAGAAGTACTCGATCCTCCCTGCAGCTCCCTCTTGTGGCCCCCATGGCATCCAGTAGGGCTGTGCATAAAAACCACATTGTCCATAATGCCCTGCTGGTCTTCGGGGGACCTCCATGCTGCAAGGAGGGCTCCACCTGGCTTGGGGGTATTGGCCGGGATAAAGAGCCGACCATCCTTCACTGTAATATGTATGTATGTATGTATGTGTATATATATGCAGATATGTATATATATATATATATATATATATATATATATATATATATGTATATATATATATATATATATATATATATATATATATATATATATATAGATATGTATATATATGTATATATATGTGTCTGTGTGTATATATATGTATATTTATCTGTATGTATATATGTATGTATGTATGTATGTATATGTGTGTGTTGTGAGAGCTGGCGGACACAGACAGACGGACATCTTATGTTTACCCAACACACTTTTATTTTCAATATTTACAATGTTCAGTGCACCACAAACCCCAGTGCCTTCTGCACTGTTCCCCCAAATGTCCAGGCCTCACAGTCCTTGTGCCTGTTTGAATATCGCTACCGATCTGACGCTGTTCGTTTTCAAATAATATTGCATGTACTGCGCGTTGAAACTGCTTCACTGAATAAGATGACTCCTTCTGTAACAGCGTGTATTCAAACCCGATCTGGCGCTGTTCGCTTTCAAATAATATCGCATGTACTTAACTACTTTAGAATAAAAACATACATTTGATTTCAGTCAGTCTGTAAGAGCCAGTGTACATTACGGAGGCGTATTAGGGCCACGGTGAAAAAAATACGGACACAGTGAAGAAAAAAAATCTAAATGTCGAGATTAAAGTCGACATGTTGACTTTATTCTCGACATTTCCACTTTATTGTCGCCAATTATGTCGAGATTAAAAATCGACATTTTCCACTTTATTCTAATAGTTTATTTTGTCAGTAGAATGTCGAAACTAAACTAAATCTTAAAATGAATGTTTAATTTACTAGATTTTCTCAAACCCGTCATTAATTAATGTAGCACATTAAATGCTTTATATTAAGTGTTCCGACCCAGTTAAGTTGTGTTTACGGATTACTGTAGAAGCGGAACACACGTGAAATCGTGTATTCCAAATAATGATCTATTCTTTCCACTCTAAAACTCCACTTCACTCCCAGATAATCAATCAAGGCATGAGCTGGGAGAAGTTTGTGCACGTTTTAAGTCGTTGGGGGATGGAATAGCCGACTTCGGAACCAGTGGTGCGCTGTCAGATCCGGAAATCTCTGCATGACAGTCTCGTGCACCTTCTCTTTTAAATTCTTGGGCAATTTGGCTTTGCCGTTTGTCCCACTCCAGTTCAATGTAACCCATGGGTCTCAATCACAAAATCAGCCAACACTGTAAACAGATGACACAACAAATTATATACTCTGAAACGTTCATTTGAACATTTAAAAATACAGTATATACAAAAACATAAATATAAAAACTGTTCAGGATCAAGTTTACGGGGCTTCGTTTAACGTTGAAGCACTAACGGCCAAAGTGCCACCGGTGTGTGTGTGTGTGTGCGCGCCCCGGCATTCGTCAGGTTTGTCTGAGCTGGCTTTAACACAAACACATTTACGCCAGCAGGACGAAAAAACATTTTAGCACCATCTAACAGTCAGTAATAAGGAGAAGTCAGTACATTCTCCGTTGAGATTTCTCACATTCCACTCCTCCTAAGTTTGTCTTTTAATGAAGTTCTAAGAAAACTAAGAAAAATATTTTGGGTCACTTAAGCACGAAATAGCACGGACGCAAATGATCAAGATTTTAATTGTTGTCATTTTCTCAAACATGATTTTCCAACTTGGCGTTTATAAAGATTTAGACAGACTGAATTTAAGAATGCACCCCTAGTAACCTAAAAAACACACACACACGAAGAGCAAAGCGAGCTGCATTCACACCTCAGACCGTCTTTTGTCTTGTAAATGAGGTATCCTAATTCACCTTCCAATCCCCACCAGCACACACACTCTTTGTCTGTACACTGTTGCTGTTTGTTAGGGCACTTGGTTATACAGAGTACTTTAATGTATAAAACACTTACTTCCTGGTTTGTTTTATTTTAAATATAGCTTATTACCTTATTCAGCAAAATAAACAATGTTATCTTTGTGTTAATTATTAACGTATTGATGTCTTTTAATTAAGGACAAAAATAGACCATGCGCTTGTGTTTAGGACTGCTGAACAGCTGTGTTCATAGGTTTAATCAACGATAACAGTTAAAGCATTTGTGGATGAGAGGTGTGTGTGTGTGTGCGCTCCTGCATTTCTCCGTTGGCTTTAACACAAACACATTTGCGCAGACAGGTCTAAAGAACTCCTCCCCCGGCAAAAAAACACACACAGAGCAATTAGCACCGTGTCATAGTCAGGATTCTCCACTGAGGTTTCTCACCTTCTAAGTTTGTGTTTGCTCTTTTGATGGAGTTCTTAAAACCCAAAAAATTATTTATACTGAGAAAAATTATTATGGGTCACATAATCACAAACACAAACTAGCACAGATACATATGATCAAGTGTTTAACTATTGTTTTCATTTGTTTCTATGACCAGTAATAATAATAATAATTATTATTGTTAGCCCAACTCTTTGACTATTTAAAACAAAGCGTCTCCCATTTTTGCCCATTTACTGTAAGTAGTTGGTTCAAGTAAATGTTTTTTTTAAATACCCAAACAATCCCCCAACAATTAAAACACGCACACACGACTTTAGAAATAAAATGTATTCTTCAAAACTAGTCAATCGCTTCTTAAAACCCGTTCTCACCTCTCCGCCAGTGTCTTTTGTTAATCTAAATGTGCTGATAAAGAAAAGCTGCAAGTAGCCGGCTATTCCATCCCCGAACGACTTAGAGCGTGCACAAACTTCTCCCAGCTCATGCCTTGATTGATTATCTGGGGTGAAGTGGAGTTTTAGAGTGGAAATAATAGATCATTATTTGGAATACGCTTTTCCGTGTTCCGTTTCTACAGTAATCCGTGTAAACACATTTTAAAACAGAAACGTTTTCATATTGTAGTAGTAAATGACAAAATGTAAGCATAAACTATATAATGTATGAAGCCTGAAGTCCAAATATCAAACACTTTCACAAAAGGAACAAATATAACAGAACAAGTATGCTTTTATTCAAAAATATAACTGCAGAAAAACAGCCCTTAACATGCGACATTGACACTTGTTTATGCGACTGCCTCCAGTGGCGCAATTGAATCAGCTCCGACTGGAGTCAGAAGACCGTGAGTTCGATCCTGCACCACTTTGTTTTGAGAAGTAAACTGCTCTTAGTCTTACTATTTTAGAATAAAAACATGCATTTGATTTCAGTGTGTAACAGTGTAATTTATGATACTTGTAAAGGTTAGTTTTTTTATTCACTTTTCATTCTCTCAGTCGTGTTCAGGATCCTTCCCTACCCCCCCATCTGAGAATGCTGTTTTCACATAAAGATGCGCTGTAGCTCTGCAGTGTACTTGTGACTGCATTCTCATTACCAATGCTTGCGAACTGAAGTGCCTGCATGCAGTTTTAGGTGGCATTACACGTCTATTTTTGAGCATGCCCATATGGCTCAAACACAGGAACATATGTTGGTGTACAAGAATAAAAAACAAGTGCACTTTTATTCTAGACTATAAGTGAAGAAAAAATAAAGCAAGTTACAGTAGGCGTTGATCTGACAGCTTGCGTGGTGCAATGCTAAAATTGCTGATTTCCGATCCGTGCTGTATAAAATCATCACATTCAAATATTAACAATTTCCACACACCCTTCCTACATTCACGACATGTGTACTTGTTGCAGTGTACACATCTCTCTGTGCTATGGTTCCTATTACACTGAATGAGCACCTGACATTGTACTTTCTTCCCTGTTTAAATAACATTCGAGTATAAGCGCGTCTCCAAATAAATCACATTCGAGTATAGCGCGTCTCCAAATAAATCACATTGAGCTATAGCGTCTCCAAATAAATCACATTTGAGTTATAAGCGCGTCTTTATGTGAAAACAGCATTGTCAGATGGTGGGGGGTATCGTGAACGCGACTGAGAGAATGGAACTGAATTTAAAAAAAGCTAACCTTTACAATTATCATGCATTTACACTGGCTCTTACAGACTGACTGAAATCAAATGTATGTTTTTATTCTAAAATAGTTAAGTACATGCATCAATAGCGTCAGATCGGGTTTGAATACACGCTGTTACAGAAGGAGTCAGCTTATTCAGTGCAGCACTTTCACACACAGTACATGCAATATGTGAAAGCAGACGCGTGTCAGATCACATATTCAAACCCGATCTGGCTATTCGTTTTCAAATAATATTGCATTAAATCGATGATGTTTTACATATATTGTCTCTTTTCATTCATCTTAGCGGTTTGTAATCAGTGACCGCGTGTTTTTCCCGATCTTGCCAGTTCACTTTGTTTTGCTGTATGGTGCTGTTTCTTTTGTACTCCAGGACATGCAGAGGACAGAATAGTACAGAGCAGTAAGTTCAGCGCTATATGCAATCAGACAGACAGACAGGCAGAGAAGGCACTAGATATATAAATAAACAGGGAAGGCACTGTACTAATAGATATATAAAAAATAGCTAAGGGGATAGATATATAGATGGGTAGGGTAGGAAAGGCACTATATGATAGGCAGACAGGAAGCTCCTATATAATAATATAATATAATATAATGTTATAATTATAATAATAAAATATAATGTTAAAAATCAACATTATTGCAACTCAAGCGCAGCTAAATTGCTGGCGTGTGTTAGCGTGTTCTTGAGAACAAAGCGCCATCTAGTGGTGGAACCAGGTAAATGAATAAATAGGGCATGAATGGGCGTGTTTACTGTGAAATCTTGACACGCTTCTATCAGTAGAGGGAGGGGATCACGGGCGTGCATGGGGCAGCCGTATGCCTTTCGCACGCCATTCACACGGCCGCGGCTATTTGGACGTGGCTCCATCTGTATATATGTAGATATGTGTATGTGTAGATATGTGTATATGTAGATATGTTTATATGTATATACTGTATGTATATGTATATATGTTTATATGTGTGTTAGTGTGTGTGTATATATATATATATATATATATATATATATATATATATATATATATATATATATATATATATATATATATATATATATATATATATATGACAGCAACACTCATAACAGTGACAAAACAATTACATTGACAATCATGTTACATTATTTTAAAATGTTTCCTTTCTTTTCATAACTTTAACACACTATCTCGTTGCGGGTATTCTGCTAGTAGTTAATAATAAATGAGAGGTGATCACCTATTTCAATCCAAGTTGACTGTACAGCACATGCTTACGGGGATGAAACAGGCATGGACTGTCTTAAGACCAGAGAAGATTGTCACAATGAGTATTGATCCTCTTTTGATTTGAGGTGACCACCTCAAAGAATTTCCCAACAATTCTTTCTTGCGGTGCATCAAGAAATGAACGGCAGTTTAGAGGATTGATATTTGGTGGTTTATCAATCTTTCGAAAAATGCCCATGTCATGGAAAGCGGTTTCAACATTTGTGGATTTATCTATTGTGTGTGGTCGAGTTTATTTCGAATTTTCATTTTTATTCATTTTTTTTTCTTGGATTTTTCTAAGTTACC
>NW_024385244.1:0-25000 GCF_016835505.1 Polypterus senegalus
TTATTGTCTGTTATACCTGCATTTTTATCACTCTTTAATTTAATATTGTTTTTTATCAGTATGCTGCTGCTGGAGTATGTGAATTTCCCCTTGGGATTAATAAAGTATCTATCTATCTATCTATCTATCTATCTATCTATCTATCTATCTATAAGCATCATTTTGTCTTTCTACATGAAGTGTGTGACATGAAGTGTCCATTTTATACCTTGGCATAATCACACCAGCAGTACAGAAAGGTGGTGTATTAATGCATTTGATATTTTAACTGGTAACTAGTTTTTTCATTTGTGGAGAGCATAAAAATATTTTGAAAGACAAGCAATTGGATACAAGGACACATTTCATTTTAGTGTATTGTTACGTTATACAGAGACAGCTGTGCTCTGTCAAAACTGCATATTAAAATGAACGATATGTGCAATCACTGCTAATAGCGATTCAGCCAGATCATTTACAAAATGGGTTTGCTTTACATGAGCTGTTACTGGCTGTTTACCAGTAAAAACGCTATGGCCAACTGCTGTCAGAAAACAAGGATGCATTTTGTCCTTGTGATTGCACTGTTAATTTATGTCTGTCAGACTGCAGGTAGTAATGAACTGAAAGCTGTGATCAACCTAAAAACTTTACATTATGATCTGTTTTTTTTTGCCTACTGTATCATTTAGTCTATGTAAAGAAATGTTAAAAATGGGTAAAAATTTTAAATTCCTTACAAAATCTATGCCTCTTTTATGTGCCATTATAGAATCAGACCAATATAGACCAATCTAGTGTATTTATATTTATGTTAGCTGCAGCATGAGTGCATCATAATTTAGGTTGTGTAAGATGCTTATAGATTGGCAGCAAATACAAAGGCAGTATTTTGGATCACACATTTTAATGTACACTTTTCAGTCAGTGCAATTGGCCCCTGATTCTATTAGAAACTCTCTTACATTCTAACACGAAGCAATCCCATCTCAACTCCTTTGTGCGCCTATTTTTGTTATTTTGTATTTTTATTCACTTGACTTGTGTCATGCTTAGTAACTTCCATTTCCAAGGCTGCAGATGCTTGGGGCCTGTATGAAGTCTACATATTGTAGAAAGACACTCACAAGCCTTAATATGGACAGTGTCATTCAGTATTGTGTGCACAATCACCTTCTTCAGCTGTTTGACGGTTAATAATTTATGCATATGTCAGCTGATAATATAGCATATACAGTAGGTCATCATTTATAGCACTATTACAATATTTAGTGAAATTGTGTTGAAAATAATAACACAGATACTAAATAATACAAATACTAAAAGCTATTAATTCCTAGTTGGGGTGTACTGTTTCTATAATTACAAACTGTTTCTCACTTGATATACTGTATTTATAGGTCTTTTACTTATGTTCAGTTGTATAACCAGTCATTACATGGTTTCAAATTCTATGTAATACATTATCATAAGGTTAGAGGTTTTGTTGTTTTGCTACCATCCAAGTATTTAGGAATTGATATTTTTTAATTATGTGTTTATTATAATTAAGATGTTTCAAGAAATGTTCAAATACTATCTGAATTATTTTCAGTGTTGACTGCTATATTTACAAATGTTCCATTGTTTTGGCAAGTATTCCAGCTTTTGGTGTGACCTGTGCAGTTGGAAACATCCACGCTCAAACCATCCATCATCCAACCCGCTATATCCTAACTAGAGGGTCACGGGGGTCTGCTGGAGCTAATCCCAGCCAACACAGGGCGCAAGGCAGGAAACAAACCCCGGGCAGGGTGCCAGCCCACCGCACACACAAAGAAAAATTTTGGATTGCCAATGCACCAAACATGCATGTCTTTGGACTGTGGGAGAAAAACAGAGCACCCAGAGGAAACCCACGCAGACACAGGGAGAACATGCAAACTCCATGCAGGGAGGACCCGGGAAGTGAACCCGGGTCTCCTAACTGCGAGGCAGCAGTGCTACCCACTGCGCCACCATGCCACCCCATGCTCGAACCACAAACTGTAATTAAACCAAGAAGCAGAGCCAGCAGGATCAATCAAATGTCTATGGACAAGCTATATGTAGACTTTGTCGTACAAAAAGATCATATAAAATTTGAATTCACCATCTCCATTATAAGTGCCGTTTTTGCAGTGTAATAAGTGATAGAATCCGACACTATGCTATCAAATCAAAGCATTGCAACATAATAATCAGCATTTACCATTTGTAGCTTAAGCAGTTAGGCTCTCTGATGGTAGAGGAACTCCCACAAGAGTGTTTTAGTGGGTTAGCTTGATCAAGTGAAATGGATCTGCACATGTTGTATTGCCTCAGTATTATTTCTGTGGCCTGCTGTTTGTTTTCATTTTCCGATTGTCTATTATTTTGTATTTTTATTAGTAACTTGCATCAGTTTCCTGGGGTGGCACAGTGGTTATTGCTGCTGCCTAATTAATGCAGTGTCCTTGGTTTGAATCCAACACCTGATCATTTGAGCTTACATATTCTCCAGTTCCTGCTTTCCTTAAGGGATTCTGGTTTTCCTTTCACCTGCCCAAAGACATGTAGACTACATTACATGGCTACTCTAAATTATCCCAGGTGTGAGTAGTTTGTGTACATGTGTGGCAGTGTAATGGACTATACCTGGTGCTTCCTGGGCAGGCTTTAGCCCTGCTCCTCAAAAATGACCCCGAATTGGATTAAATGGGTTTGGGAATTGCGTATGTATGCATCATGGGATAAAAAAGTTAAGTCTGTTCTTTTTTCCTCTATTTAAATGTTACTCTATTGAAACTAAATTCTAGGGTAATGTAGATGTGCTGAATTTGGTATTACCCAGCACGTTTTGAAGAATTTCAAAACTTTAACCACAAGGCTACCCTGCAATTTAGGCCCTGCCCAGGCTGAAGCAATTTGTGCTGTGTTTGAATGGAAAATCATACTCCTTCTAGTTCAAAAAGAGAATAATAAAAAAAATTTCATTAATCCTTTCCACAAACTACATCATAATTCATGAGATCACAGAGAGTGGAGTAATCAGAAAGTACAGTTTAGTGGCAAAGGTACCTGACTTAAGCTCCTCCTTTAGACTTGCAGCTCGAGCCTGCACAAATAATTTAACCCCCTTGTGCCCCCATTATGTAATAAAAAAACATTTGTAATGTATCCCCAACCTTTAAAATGACTTGGATTAAGATGTCACCCACATACACCATACAGTGAAAACATTTAATAAAACCAGCAGCAAAACATCATTAAATGCTGTTTCCTTGTAAAAGTGCAAGATCTCAAAAATGTGACTGTTGCCACCAAGCATGGTTTCATTTCTTCTCATATTCTACTAGTATTACTCCCACTGTAACATTATAAAAACAAAGGAAAAACATGTACTTTCATCATATGACTATGAAAACCACTCTAACCCTGCATTTCTTGAGTGCACCTGCCATCTCTCCTTTTATAATGACAAGAGAATAAATCTTTGTCTGGTACTGGTGACCTGCTTGTTTCTTCACTCATAAATCATTTCCCATGAATTCCCTTAGAAGTGTATCACTCAGAAGTGCCTGGTAGTCAGTCCTATTGGGAGTGTGGTGGTGGGGAATGAGAGGATTGTTTCTGGCGATGCACTCTCCAAAAATTGCTGGCAAGTTGATCATTTCTTTTGCTGGACAGGGTTTTCCAGTTTAGCTCCTAAAATATCCCTGTAGCTGCAGCTTTTTGTCCCAAGGCAGTTTCTTGATTAAAAATGAAGAAGCATGTTAATATTAATTAATAATACCTGCCTACCTCAGTTCTCTCAGCCTTCTCAGATTCTACAAATAATGAGTGTTTTTTGTCTCTGCGAAATTCAGAAATGCTGTTTTGTTCTTGTGGTCACAGATAGGTTTCGCCTTCTGTGCTTATGCAGAAAACTGTGGTTGAGGGAATTACTGCTGTAGGTAGAGTTTTAGTCGCTTAGATATATATATTTTTTTATTTTGAGTAAAATTCAACTCTTTGTGCAGGATAGAATGACAATGTACTGGACCACACCTGGATTTCAAGTACTTAAAGGCAGTTTTTAGCAAAGGATTTTGGTGAAGAAAAACGTGGATCAGCACTGAGAAAGCATGTAAGTGAATATCAAAGTAGCTAGAAGATTATGCACAGTGCAAAGAGAAAAATAATCCCCTGGTAACTCCCTCCATGTCTTTTCATATAGTGAAGAATATGAATATCCATGGTTTGTGTTTGGTTTGATCAAAACAAAAGTAATGTCCCCTTTAATGCTTGTAGTGGAAAAAACGACTAACACCTCATTGTCCAACCTGCTTCTGGTTCCTGTTGTTTCTGAAAAAGAGGCACTTATAGTGAGATATGATCTATAAACTTGTTACCTACCACCTGCATTGTTTGTAAGACAAGTAAGAATAAGAATGCTGTCTTTAACCCATAAAGAAAAAGTCCAGGATACACACATGCACACTCACTAACTACCAGAACTTTTAGTGTTATCTGCAAATTGTTCAATGACTACATATATTTTCAAGAATATTCACCACATAGTATATGAGTACATTTGTATTTTGTGTTTAATATTTTTTGTATTTTTTCTTCCCTAATTATATAAACTTAAAATAAAATTGTAATGTCACGTCACACTTAGTCATCTGATATATATTTTAACTTATTAGGATTACATTTATAAGTAATAGGTGAGTCCTGGTCTGCCTAACTCAGACTCGCTGCAGTCTTCTGGGCTTTTTCTTGCTTATTCCTGTTTTTTCTTGGCTTGCCCCATGTTTTACAGTAAAATAACAAATAATCAAAAACATAGCACGCCAGTCTGACCAAAACGGCCACCTCATCCAATTGATCTCACCACACTGTTAATGCTATCACATTTTCTTGGAGTCTTTGAGCAAATAATATCAGTTGTAGAATGTTTTCTTGCTTAGAAGTAAATGACTAACGTTACAAATATTTAGCAGCTGGTTTCGGTTTGGTTAGCTGGCAAGGGTTATGCATGCTGGCTGGCATTCAGAATTGCAAAGAACTTGCCAAGTTCTCCAGCCAAGCAACTCATGTGACTACCACACTTGTGGCAAAGAGATCACATGCTGGGGTCAAATAACAAATATTTAACTAACTGAATAGGGAATAGTCATTCAAAGTTACTTGTTAAGCAATGCTTAAGCTTCTTTATACGCTAAAAATGAGCTGAGATCCATAAGTTGTTAGTTTTAGAAAATGTCCATTTTAAAAACTATATAAGATTACATTTGTATTGTTGGTATCTTTATCTTTACACAGTCCATAGCCTAGAATAAAGAGCTAACAGTCCTTCAAATTCCGCATGAAAGATCTTTGCCACAAGAGAAGTGGAAACACAAATGTGTCCTTAAGACCTTCTTCAGCAGGAGCTTGTCTTCTTCATCAAATAATGCTTTCCCCTGACCCCTGCTCTGATTGTATCCAATGCTTGGAGGAGGACAGCAGTTTAGACCTCATCTTGCAGTTCACCTTATTGCTGTACTTGGGGTCATATCAGGAATCATGACCTCCCCATTAATGTCTTGAGGTCATCAGACAGGGCTAAGTTGCTATCTGAGTGGAGTGTGTCTGTCTTTTCTGTTTATTTCTAGGTTGGTTTCCTATCACATCTGAAGTAATACCGTATCTCTAAATAGAACAGTTTTGGTATGTTTGAACTCTTCCTAACCCCATTACTGATCTGGTAGGTACAGACAATCAATGGATAAATGGATATTTAAAATAATACAGCTTAAAATATTTTATAGGTGATGACGTGCAAACCCTCATCCATAGACATCTGAGGAAAAAATAGCACCCAAAGATGTACAAGTGTGCTGATCGTCTCTGGGGAAATGTACTGGATAATGATGGCTAAGTGTTTGATGCTTTCTGGCCAACAGCATACGCTGCAAATGCACTGGCCATTGAAAGTGAGCCTTGTTTAATCTTAAAAGCAGAGAAAATCTGAAGAAACTGAGAGCAAAATATGGGAGAGGCTGGGTACCTGAGTAAGATTCACTTCAAGATCAAGTAACAGGTTAATATATAAATGCTTTTTTTTTTTCACCACATTAACTCTTGACTAGAAACACCCACAGCCAGAAGATACTTTTTAATGTGTTTTTGGACCAAGGAAATCACTGAGGCCATGACATGCTGTTTAGGGTAAATCTATGATCTTGTTACCAGTTGATGGAAAAAACTGGTCTGTGGAGGCATTGCAGAGCAGTGGCAAAGGCACCAGACTTAAAGTCCACAAAGTTGCAAGATCAGTATTTACCTCCCATTCACCATGTTCAAATGAGCAATGTTTTTATTTGGATGTGTTCCAACTGTGAGAATATATATGTGAACACATAGTTGTTTACTATTATGGCATAGAAAATAGAAATGTGTCCAATATGCCACATAAACAAAAATCTGAATTATTAGGACATAAGGGAAAAAGAACAGTGAGGTTTGCTGCCTGTGAAAATTGCATGATGGGAAAGCTGGGTCACTTATTCAGCTGTGTCTGGGAGCAGATGTGCATACTGGGCATACTCAAGTATGCTGGGCATACTTGAGCTTGTATATGGCAGCTAAGGGCATTACTGCTTGGCATTTTTGTAGTCCATATTAGTCCAGATATTAACTCCTTCACTGAACGTGGGTCTGTGTAAGCTTCTGTGCTGTGAAGGAGAAGGAAAAGAATTTAAATAGAAGTAATGGCTATGAACTTCATCAGATTTCTTCTGTCAACAGAAATAAGAGATCCCCTGCTGTATTTTGTATTGGGGAATGAAGTTACCTCTAAGACTCTATTTCATTGTAGTAAGTCTTAGCTAGGAATCATATTTCTTATTATTTTTAATAGTAGGCAAGGCATTTAATTCATACCAGCCGGAATAGACTGTTGTCATTTTTTCATATTTCTTACAAGCCAGTTTATCTTTATTTGACGGTTCCCGTCCCATCTTCCCAGCATGGTTCTGCCTACCTTAGTGATCATATTTTTCAAGGGGAATCAAGAAGCAAAAAATATATATACAGTATAGTACAAACAGATACTGTACTGTAGATGTATGTGTATTGTGGAAGACCAGCCTCAGCACAGACAGGCAGACACCAATGTTCCAAACACCACACATGTTTTGTTTACAGTACTATTTACAAAAGTCCTCCACACAACCCAGTGCCCCTGCACCAATCACCCTCAGTCCGGGCCTCTTCGATATCCAGCCTTCCTTTACCACCTCCACTCCTCTCCTCTGAGCTTTGTCCTCTTTCACCCGACTCCAACTGGTGACTGGAAGGAGGCATGGCCCCTTTTATCTCCACCCAGACATGCTCCAGGTGCCCCCTGATGAGCTTCCTGGGTGTGGCAGAAGTGCTGACATCCAGGGTTTCACAGTCTTCTGGGCACCCCCTGGTGGTGGCCACGGGCCCCTATAGGGTTGAGCTTGTGCTCAATTCCCGTGGCCCCCACACAAACCAGGGCGGCTGCACTCTTGTGGCCCGGAGAGGCATAGTCCCTGTCCCATTCCTTCTCGGCATCCCGGCTGGGCACAGCCCCTAGCTGCCCGCCACAGCATATATACATCTATATAATGCAGATTAGCATTAGCATACAAACATATAGCTGCACCTTGACAAAACAACAGTTGCCCCCCAGCTAATGGTTCAATTTAAATGAAAACCAGCATACTGAGTTGATGACTTATGATTCAGTAATGTTTCCAGATTCAGAAGAAAGTAGTATTTTAATGATCTGAATTAGGACTTCATGAGAGAGTCTGTACTAATGGGCCAAACCCCTATGGATGACTTGCATACGTTATGGTGATGAATGTTATCCTATGCTTCTGCTTCCAAGATGTAGACGGACTTTATGGAATGGCCTTTTAATTGGTATCCCAGAACTTCTCATGCATGTTCAGTTGTAGATAGGTCCATAGATTGACTGACCATAAATGAGTGCTGATATCATGTAGACATTCATAGAAAAGTGCAACTCTTGGATGTACATTCCATTGGTAAATAACAACAAGTTGGTATACCATAAAATTCATGCAATGGATGGCTGTATCTGTGTTGTCAATATGGCCATAACCCATAGCAGAGGCATCTGGGAGTCACTGGTAATGGCACCACACCATATCCCCCACGGTGGGGGGGTTATGACCATGTTGTCCAGACAACATCAATGTTTGCTGTCAATAGTCCAAAAATAGATGCGGTAAATATCATCACTAATGTTGTGAATAAGGTCTCACCTCTACATCTTTTTGTCTCATAGTCTAAGACATTATGTAGTGATACATTTGAGGCCACAACATCTCTGCCATCGCTGCACTCACTTACATGCAGACTGCCACATGTAACCTAATTTTGTTTCAGCTTATGGTTATGTTTTTTTTTAGAATTTACACTTAAAAGTCATCATGTATTAGGCGTCTATGGTTTAAATATGTTCTCTGGACAAACAGGGCAACATAGTTTTGTAGTGGTTGACACTGCTGCTTTGAGGGTCCCAGCCTGGTTAGTTTGTGAGTCTGAACATGGTCCATGTATCATTATGGGCTGCCTCTCCATATACTAAAAACATACAGGTTTGGTTCATTGTTGATTCTGAATTGAGGTGGTACATGTGGGTGTACCTGGCGATGGTGTAGCAGTATCTCCAGGATATGAGGCGATGGTCAGTGCTGGCCTGGGCATGTTTACTTATTAAGAAAAAACTACAGACCTTTTTTATTTGTAATCATGAAACTAATTATGTCAAATATGTTGCTGCAGCAGCAGCACATGAAGGGTTAGATTTGAATTTCTTCACTTGGAATTGTCATTATAGTAATCAGAGATGTCAGAACAGATACGCTTCAGGGAAAAAAGCAAAAAAGTGAAAACCTAACTTGGCTTTCCGGGACGAAGATCAAATGTCCATGTACTAACATCTAGCTGCTGACATTTTCATGGTACATTTATTCAGAAGTTTTATTTTTCTTCTTTTCTAATTTTTGAATGGAGATATACTTCCTGATATGAGCTTAATTCCAGAATCAACATTCATTATTATTATCTATCTTTGTTTTTCCCAATGTGTGTCTTTGCTGAATAAATAATCTTTTAGATCAAGTGTCTCTTCCCGCTGGCACACGTCTCCCTTTTCTGCCCTTTCAAAGATCTCACTGTGGGGTGTTTACAGTGAATAGCAGTGTTCACTTATGTTTACTTAAGACAAAGAAGCTGCCTTAATCAAAATCTTCCTGCTTTATTCAGTGGAAAGAAGAATCAGATTGCACACAGGGCAGTTTAATAAAATAAGAAATTATAAATAAACTTTTAATATTTATTTGGTAGAGTGATTGTGGATTTTTCTACACCCAGTGTCTGAAGGTTCTTGTATCCTGATGTTCAAATCTAGGTTGCAGGCACCTGCTTGTAATTTATTACTTGAGATAGTAGACTGCACTGAGTAGATAACGCAAGTATGCCCTATAGAAAGACCAGAGTGGGCTGCTTAATTGTGTGATAAGCTGATGAAGATGTTCTGTGTGTTCTATAAGTATGTACTTACTAGTGGACTGTGGTATACTATGGCATGTGTGGGTTCCAGCACCAAGTCCAAAAATGCCAAATGCATAAGAAGACCAGATGTATTACAGGATTGAAACAGGAATCAAGGAATGGACAAAACAGAGGGTGAATGCAAAATTCAGTAATAATACTAGCACCCTTTTCAAAGATGTCCTGTCTGGAGCAACTTTAGTCACCAGAGCAATCCACCATAATGTTCTAAGAGACACTACTCTTTTTTGTCTGTAGCTTACAGACATTATAATGCTTCCTCCATCTTGCATGTTTTCACCCTTGCTAGTTGCTATAGTCACATTGGTATAGAGACATTATTTGTTGATATTTTAATTTTAATGTGGTCTGCTTGTTGCTCTGGGTATTTCACTTGCATAATAGTTTACACTTTGTGTTGTACGTTTTTGGAATTTTATTTTATATGAAGTTAATTATTTTATTTCAAGTGAATTTCCTGTTAGAGTACTATCTGATGTCCCAGATTGACTCACTGACTAATTCAAAATAAATTATTGACCATTTGCAGACAGCCTAAGGAGAAATGGTTTCATTAATGGATCAATCTAATAGCTGTGAGATCCATAAATATTCAACCACAGTTAAAAGTTAATGTAATTTTGGCAACATCAGAATGAAAATGTTTTACAGAATAGCTCAATTGGTAGCATTTCTGTATCAATGGTATCATGGTTCAAGTCTATATCCTTTTTAGTTTCTCATATACGAGGTATAAGGAAAGTATTGTAATCACCCAAAGATTCCATTTCAAGATTTTGATAAATTTTGACATTTTAGACTTCCCTGACTTTCTCGTATACGAAGTGTAGGGAAAGTATTGAAATCCTCCACAAATTCCTTTTCTAGATTTTGATGAGTCTCAACATTTTAGATCTCCCTGAGTCTGAAAATACCATTTTTAGAATTGTGTGTGTGTGTAAACAAGATAACATGAGTACACTTTCACTTAGGTCAACCAAATTTTGCATACAAGTAATAGGTACAAAACGTAGATTTCTTTCAACTTTTGGACTATTTCCGTTAACAAGAAGTGGTACTTTACCTTTTATTCAGAGTTCAGATTTTGACCTGGTCAATGCTTGGCTGAAGTTTGCACATTCTATCTGTTCTGTGTTCATTTTTCTTTCACCTCTTAAAGATATTTCTTTGGTATGATTTGGTGTGGGTGTGGGTGTTGGCTTGAGTGTCTTTCAATGAAGTTGCCCCCCTTAAGGAATGGTTCCTGCCTTAAGCTGCTGGGATAGACTCTGACTCTCCTAACCCTGTATTGGAAGTTTAATCATTGAATGGATGGATGGGTTCAGAAAACAAAGAAGTTAATTTTTATTCATTTCAGTGAGTTAGTCTTTTTTAAATGAAAACCTCAAAGACCACAGCTTTAAAGGGCTGCATGATCATATCACATTTCTGTTTCTTTATTACTCAGAAACGAGTTCTCACTTAGCAATGACATGACACAATGATTGTTTCTAGGTTTACTCTCTTCCTGTATTAAACAGTGCACAGCTTTAAAGCTTTGCTTTCTTTATTAAAACTTGTTTAATCTGCAAAAGTGAACACATCCGGTTACAGAGGTGCTCCATTAAAAACACTTGATTAACATTATGTTTAAATTTCTTTATTATGTATAATAAACACAAATACAATTAAGGATGTGTAGAGATACTTGTCTGCAATGTCTACTCAGAGAAGAAATGTTTTTGAACTGTGAAGTACACAATAGATTTTTGTAGAGTATACCTCAGCTTTTTACTCTGGTGACTCTGATGATTTCTGTTTCTGTTTGTGCTGTAATGCAAAGTGGATTAAGGCTTCAACCTGCAGTATAAAGGCTGCTAGCTGACTGACAGAGAAGCAAGTCCAATTGAGTCCCCAGTGAAGTGTCTTTAGGTTAAACCTTCATAGTAACATAACTGCTGTTTTCATGTGCCCTCTAGTGGTATAGATTCCATGTTGTCACAGTATTGGGTGTGTTATTTACTGAAGCTGAAATAAATTAAGGGAAATGTATTAACTGTGGAACTACTAAGTATTAACACTCCAGTCTTACATGTTATCTTGTCTGTTTTGCTGATGGGGTAACCAGTTTATAATTATGTCAACTGATACTAAATATAAAGACAAAATACTACTTACTGCCTTAAGTCTTAAAACACAGAGAACTACAACTGGTTGATAGTAGATATTAGTGCTTTGGGGACCTTTCTCATTTCAGCGGAATACTATTCTGTAAATTTTACGTGAATGTGGATTGGGCTGAATGGTCTGTCCTTGTTTATAAAGAAGACAGTTTTTTGTTATTTGAGAAGATGTGTAATAAGGCAATAGAAGCAGATAGATGGCTTACTTTCCATACAACTCCCATTAATATATTGCTTCTCACATCTTAGAATTATTGGAGCAAAAAAGAATTCAGTGGGCTGATTAAGGTACAGGTCCATTGGCTTTTCCATATCAAGTATTTTCAGTAAATTTGTATTCCCAGAACCTTCAGTATATATTGCATTTGCTTCTCTGTATTTAACATGCAGCACATTATTACAGATTTCATTTAATAGTTGGTGCAAAGATATGTATTTCATAATAGTCTAATGTAATTGATCATAAGGAACAGGATTTGATGTTAAAATCTGAAGGCTGATGGATAAATATAATTAGGCAGGCTGTATGACTTGGAGCTAAAGTAGCCGATATTTAAATGCCAAAGCTGCTATTTCAGCCACTGTCTGGGACTCCCATTATGATGCAGAGCATCCCAGTTTAGTTGCCTTTATTCCAACTGATATAAATGAAATATATGAAACAATTGCACTCTAACACTGTATTCACAATAGAAAGGTGATATGTAAAGTGAAGCAGCAAGGTGACTGCTGTCCAAGCTTGTGTACTGTTACTGTCATATTTACATGTTCTGATGTTTGAGTAGGCTTTAATCCAAGCTTTCTAGTTTTTTCCCTCACATCACAAACTTGTGTAAAGTTAACTGGCTACTCTATGAACCTTGCGATGGACTAGTGTCCCATCTGCACATAGTTCCTTGTTTGTGCCTAAATTTACCAAAAGAGTTACCAGAGAAGTGGTTAGTAAAAACTGACTGATTTTCCATTGTTTTGCAAATGTACTACAAGAAGAAACTAAAATGAGTGAGAAAGCAAGATGTTATGGTGATACCAAAATAATTTTTAAAATTTGGAAAAAACAGGTTTGGCAAAGAGAACAGTTACTCAATTGATCTCCTGGTAATATCAGTTTTGTCTTAAATATTATGGACAAATAAATGCAATAAAAGAAGAGTTGGTGGAAAAATTTAGTGCAGTTTGCAATTTCAAGAAACCCCACTGTTTGATCTTGTTGGTGTTTTTTTACCTGATTCATCAACTTATGTTGGGTTGTAAATGTAGATCACTTTTAAGATATTGTGTATTTTGAAAATAACTATAAACTACTAAAAATGTAATAGTCGTGCATTATATCAAAATGTTCCTGACTTAAATACAGGGTGGGCCATTTATATGGATACATCTTAATAAAATGGGAATGGTTGGTGATATTAACTTCCTGTTTGTGGCACATTAGTATATGTGAGGGGGGAAACCTTTCAAGATGGGTGGTGACCATGGTGGCCATTTGGAAGTCAGCCATTTTGGATCCAACTTTTGTTTTTTCAATAGGAAGAGGGTCATGTGACACATTAAACTTATTGGGAATTTCACAAGAAAAACAATGGTGTGGTTTTAACGTAACTTTATTCTTTCATGAGTTATTTACAAGTTTCTCTTTGTTTACAGCCATTGACATGTCGCAGAGGTTAATACGTGAGGAGCGGATAGAAATTGTGTTGATGTCTGGTGAACGCAGTAACCGGGTCATTGCAGCAGATTTCAATGCAAGACACCCTACGAGACCACCCATCTCCCATGCTACAGTTAGCAAACTGCTTGCTAAGTTTCATGAAACTGGTTCAGTGTTGGATTTGCCAAAATGTGGACGCATGAAAACTGTCACTAATGAAGAAACATCAGTGCTTGTCCTAGCTTCATTCAGCAAGAGCCCACAGCGTAGCACTCGCCGCATGTCACTGGAGAGTGGCATTAGTCGAACATCCCTTCGGCGGATATTAGCTACTCACAAATGGCACCCTTACAAACTCCAGCTACTGCAGCATCTCAACAAGGATGACCCGGATCGGCGCACTGAATTTGCAGAATGGACAAAACAAAAATTGGAACAGGACCCTCAGTTTACGCAGAAGATTTTGTTTAGTGATGAGGCAAACTTTTATGTGAATGGTGAAGTTAACAAACAAAACCACCGCTATTGTTCTGACACTAACCCACATTGGATAGATCCCTCCAAGACTGTTGGAACAAAAAAATTGATGGTATGGTGTGGTATATGGGGTACAAAGATAGTGGGGCCATTCTTCATCAATGGAAACCTCAAGGCCACTGGATATGTGAAATTGCTACATGATGATGTGTTTCCCTCTTTATGCACTGAAGCTGGCACGTTCCCTGAGTTTTTCCAGCAAGATGGTGCACCACCACATTATGGGTGTCAGGTCCGAGCATTCCTAGATGAACAGTTTCCTGGAAAGTGGATTGGTCGTCGTGGGCCAGTTGAATGGCCCCCAAGGTCTCCCGATCTGACCCCCTTAGACTTTTATCTTTGGGGTCATCTGAAGGCATTTGTCTATGCTGTGAAGATACGAGATGTGCAGCACCTGAAACTACGGATACTGGAAGCCTGTGCTAGCAATTCTCCTGCGGTGTTGCTATCAGTGTGTGACAATCCAACACAATGGGCAGCACATTGAACACATTTTATAAGTGGTCAGAAACTTGTAAATAACTCATGAAAGAATAACGTTACGTTAAAACTAAGCATACCATTGTTTTTCTTGTGAAATTCCCAATAAGTTAGATGTGTCACATGACCCTCTTCCTATTGAAAAAACAAAAGTTGGATCCAAAATGGCCGACTTCCAAATGGCCACCATGGTCACCACCCATCTTGAAAAGTTTTCCCCCTCACACATACTAATGTGCCACAAACAGGAAGTTAATATCACCAACCATTCCCATTTTATTAAGGTGTATCCATATAAATGGCCCACCCTGTACATTTAGGCAATAAAAAGAAGGAAGTGTCTGTGACGATGTGGGTTCTGGCTCCACACTCTCATCTGATTTGGAAGCACTTGAACCCAACACCGTCGATAATGAAACCGAGTGAGCTAGTCAGTGAAGGCAAATAAACAATTCGAGCAAGGGGCGGTGCAAAAAGTGAATAGTGCTTTTATTTAAAACAGTCAACAAAACAGGTGTTCAAATAAATAGTGCAGTAGTTTCAAAATTCAATAAATAAATAATCCAATAAAAGAACGTGGAGGTTAAAATCAATAAATAGAAAAACAATCCTTTAAAACGAGGTTAAAATGTGCACTAGGTGAGAAACGCCCACACCCTATGGATCACCCCGTGGCTCGCTATGGCCCAACGACTCCCTAAGCTGAAAAGGCCGATTATTTATTTAAAAATGGCCTTTACTCAGTGAGCTGTGGACCCGCTATACCACAGTGTCTTACTGTGATCTCATTAGGTATTTTATAAACCGACCTGTAATGGTGGTCGCAGTGTACAAAGCAGTATTCAGTAATGAGTCCTCAACTCAAGTAAGATATGAAAAATAATAAGTCAATAGTTAGCCACTTGACAGATTTATGTGTTTTTCTTGGTATTTATAAATAAAAAAATATTCTTGAATTGAAACATTTTCCCCAGCAGACTGGCAGTGTAACAAAAATGAAATTTCAGCAACATTCATCTCTTGGTTTTAACACTTCACTTTCTTTGATGACAGCAAGGCAAGGCAAACTTTATTTATAAAGCACATCTACAACAACCAAAACTGAACCAAAGTGCTGTACAATAAAAGGCAAAAGAAGCCGTTTTATTTATATATATTGTGGCATGCGGCTGAGGGTGGAGCCCAGCCGGGACACCCGAGAGGACCGGAGGAGGGCTGGTGCCTTCTCCCGACCACGAGGGGGCGACCGCTCTGGTTTTGTTGGTGGCCTCGGGTAGGGGGCTTAGAAGCCCAACCCTGTAGGGGCCCGTGGCCACCGCCAGGCGGTGCCCCGGTGCCTGAGGAACCCTGGAGCCCAGCACTTCCGCCACACCAGGAAGTGCTGGGGGGAAGAAGACAGGAGATACCCAGAGGGCTTCCGGGTGCGCAGCCGGCACTTCCGCCACACAGGGGCATGTCCAAGGAGGAGTGCCGGGAAACAACTAGAGCCCATCCGGGGTAGAATAAAAGGGGCCGTCTCCCTGCATTCAAGAGCAGAAGTCGGGTGGAAGAGGACGGAGCTGGAGAGAGGACTGGAGGCGGCCAGAAGAAAGGCACAAAGGACTGTGAGGCCTGGACTTTGGGGGATCGGTGCTGCAGACACTGGGACATGCACTAACAAACTGTAAATATTGTATATAGTGGTGGTCATAATAAACGTGTGTTGGGTGAACGAACGATGTCTGTCTGTCTGTGTCCTTACCCACCCTTACATAAAAAATAAACTCAAAATGCCCACCAACATATACAAACATTATGTCAACCTCTTACAGGATCAAATGCCAGTGAGAAGATATAAGTCTTTAATGATGACTTAAAAATGGCCAGTGTTGGGGCAGACCTAAAATAATAAGGCAAGCCATTCCAAAGAAAAGGAGTAGCCACCACTAAGGCACAATTCCCCCTTTACTTCAACATCGACCTTGTCACAACTAAGGCTTATATATAATATATATATATGTAATCCTGAAAGTAAAACTGGCTGTACCACACATTTGTGCTTTGTTACTTTGAACAATTGCTTTTATCCAGATAGATGTGACAGAAATGAGAATGTTGAGATGGATGTGTGGAGTTACAAAAAAGGACAGAATAAAAAATAAAGCAATCAGAGGTACAACAAAAGTGGGAGAGATACTTAAGAAAGTACAGGAAAGTAGGTTGAAGTGGTATGGACATGTGATGTGGAGAGACAATAAATACTTAAGAAAAAGACTGATGGGAATGAAAGTACAGGGGAAGAGAAAGTGAGGGAGGCCAAAGTGGAGGCATATGAATAAAGTAAAAGAAGATCTGAAATAAAAAGGCTTGACTAAGGAAGCGGTGCAGGACAGAGTTGGAGAAGGTGGATCAAGCACATTGATCACACATAGAAGTGAGAAAACATGAAGAGGAAGAAGATACAGTATATAAATATGTATATATACTAGTGTTCAGAACTTGAAAATCAACCAGAAAGTTTAATTTTTTTGATGCTTTTGAGAAATTGATGTTTTTATTGAAGAATTGCTAAGTTAAATTAAAACTATTACTAGTGTTGCTAATGGCTAATACTGCTTGAAGTGATCAGTGTATAGTTTATTATTCAATACAAAGCCCCATTTTCAGCAGCAGTTACGCCAGAGTCCTAATGGTGTTATCTTAGCAAATCATATTTAAATGCTGATTGGCTGTCAGAGAAAACTTTTAATTGTGTTAGTGCTTCTGAAACATCTTATTCTGTTCAGTGAAGCAAGTAAATTGTATTTCCTTGAGTTACAAGGTACTGGCATTTTGAAAATTCAATTCTGGGTTCACAAACTGCAAAACGAAACGGCTTTCTTAAGAAATATGTCAGGCTGTTGTTGTTGTTTTGTGAAATGAAGGTGATTTCATGCAACAGATTGCCAATAAACTGAAGATTTCATATAAAGGTGTCCACTACTGTTTTTAGAGAAAATATTAAAGTGGACCTGAGAAAAAAGAAGAGGAAGGCCAGATGCACAACTGTGCATGAAGATAAGGACATCAGAGTCTGTAGTTTAAGAAGAAACAGATGCATTTCAGATCAAGTAAAAACAAACACAAAGCCCATAGGCTAATGTCCTTGCTGTCATTATCTTCATCTTCCTTTATTTTTCTCTCCTTCACTTTGCTATTTCCATGTCAGTGTCGTTTGAGACTGGCTTCTTGCCCTGTCTGGTTTCTTTAGCCAGTTCATCTTTATTCTCTTTTGTTTGCAAGGTTGTCTGGAATTTTTACATGGCACTTTGTATTGTCTAGCATGAGTGACACCATACAGACCATCTATAAAACATCAGGCACCGAGCAGAAAACCATAAGCAATGCTATTTTAATGGAAGGAGTCTTAGGAGTGTCTTTGACAAATTAAAAATGAAAAAGATTGCATCAAAACTGAAAACTCATCCAAAATATAAAAGTCTTGCTTTCTATTAGAACAGAAGAAGGGAGCAGTCCTTTACACAGAAGCACCATTTATGAAATACATGCTGTCTTCTTAATGTAGACAGTGCATTAGAATAACTTAAGTCATGGATTCAACCATTAATAATATAATTATTAACAATTATTAATACTTGTTTTTTTTCCTGCAATACTTGCATTCTATTACTGTTGTCAGGGATTGGATCCAGTCCTCCTTTACAGCTTATGGGTTTAAAAACAATTTGGCTCAAGCCTAAGCTTTTTTTCCTGTCTTTTGCCCTCAAGAGATCATTGACTAGTTTTTTTTTTATCTGCTGGCTCTTGGCTGGTTTCTTTACGCGGGTTGTGTGGTTTGGTTCTTTCTTTGAGCTTTTTTGCATAAACTTGTGTTTGTCTTCTATCTTGCACAAAAATTCTCCTGAGTTTAATTTAGGCCCTTTTCTTTTCAGGATATCACCTGAGAACTGAGAAATCCTTGACTCATGTCGTTCATTCTGCGTGCATGGGTTTAAGGAGGGTATTGTTCATGCTTTGTTGGAAAAATATTTACTTCTTGTAGACACAGGAGCCTATCCTACCTAGATTTCAAGCGTACTCAGTTTTGTAGATCACGGCCTGCTAGGGGTTCTTTTCTGCTTTCCTCTTTAACTCTTTCTTTCTACTTGTATGTGATTACTGGTCTAGCTTTAGCTTAGATTGGTTAATAATATTTTTTCAGATTTGTGTTTTTTGGAAAATATTAAGTTGTCAAATGGCTTTATTATCATACCATCCATACACAGTATTGCTGCATACAGTGGAATGAAATAATACATAAACATAGAACAAGTGCAAAATAAGTGAAAACTATACCATAATTTACTACACTATACTATAGCATAAATAGTATAATAGGTAAATAAAAATATAATAGATAATAAATTAAAGTAGAAAGTACATAGATAGATATTAAATACTTAGTAACAACAACTGATGAAAATAACAACAGTACTACATATAAATAAGCTATTATTAGCAGATTTGATGGCAGAGGGGCAACACAGAGTTCAAATGCTACAGCACCTTCTGCCAGATAGAAGTGGGACAAAGAGACTGTGGGAAGGATGGGAGGAAACCACAGCAACGCTGTAGGCTTTGCAGATGCGATGCTTAAAAAAGATGTCTTTGACGCAGAGCAGACTGGTCCCAATGATCTTTTCTTCTATGTGTACTAACCGTCCTAGGACCTTGAGGTCAGAGACTTTGCAGTTTTCAAACCAGCCAGTGGTACAACTTGTCAAATCAACTTCCCTGTCAGTTTTTGACCCTAACCCTGCTAAAATTAAGTTGATGAGCAACATTCTAACATGTTTCTAGATGGCACAGGGCCAGATAAAGAGTAGATAATACAGCATCCTCAGTGGAGCGTTTATGTGATAGACAAACTAGAGAAGGTAATGTGATGTGGAAAGTTTGGCTTTCAGGTGGTCCAACACTAGGATCTTGAAGCACTTCATGATTACCAGTGTGATTGCTATAGGAGGATGGTCATTGTGGCAAGAGGCAGAGGACTTCTTTGGCACTGGTATGATGGTGGTGGGTTTGTATTCTCATTTTCAAACAAGTACTTTATTGCACACATTTTGCAAAGAGCATCTTATCGTTCCATTGGAGGACTTAGTCAATTTTTTCTTGCAGTCCAAAAGACTGTTTTGCCCAGTTTAAAAAGGAACACTGCATCCCTAAACCAAAAGAATTAAGATTACTTATAAGGAAATACACATTCTTAATCATGTACATGGTTCTTACTGCTTCTTACATCTGTTTATTTGTGATCCTTAAATAGTGAATAATAAAAGTGAACTTATTGTTGTAATACTAACATTTTAGCAGAACAGGGAGTAGGCGTGCACCCTGTGTTTTACAATAAGCTCCAGTGTTTGTGACAATGAACTGGATTAAGCAGGCTTAAGAACTGAGAGATAAATAAACAGAATTATGTTTGATCTTCCACATTAGACCAATTATTACCTGCTACTTGGTGAATCACATCAATAATTAAAAATAGCATTGTAATTTGGTAAAAGGATCAAGTATAATTAAACAAAAAGAAATCTGTCAATCAAATCACCAATCATTTAAAATCTGCCCTTCTTTGTCCTAGTGATAAATTATAAGCTTGAGGTGTTAAAGATCTAAAATGGTACCCAGGGATTATTGTAAGCAAAAGCATAATCAGAAGAGGACGCACAACACAAAAAACACGGCTAGGATCAAAGCAGGAAGACCAATGATCAAGTAAACATTGCTAAAAGGCAAAGACAAAATCGGAGATCAAAAGACAAAACTGAATTCACAGGTAATAAGTTTTTAAATTTTGGAATGCCCACTGAGGGATAGTAAACACGCCACATGCCACCTTATTTATATCTGAAGTATTGGTGACATCGCTGAGAATGGGACCTGTGGCTGTATGTAGCCAAAATGTAATTGAATAAATAAAAAAATATGGTAACAAAAATTCACCTCTTTAAAACAAAAACTAAGGTCAGAAATTTTGCATTTGTCAGTATAAATAGCTGGTAAGTACATTTTTGACCTGTAAATAAAAACTCTCCTTGGATCTAGTGGTGCAAATGCTAACAGTCTTGAGCAGAAGAATGAGAAAAGTGATTGTGGTCACTGAAATCTTCAAAAATATTGTTTCTCTGTCTTAAACAGCATATGACATATATGCCTTGAACAGAAGGGATCTACGTGCTGGTAAAGTTCTGTGCTGCCTTCTCTCCCCTCTGCATTATGTCACAATCTTGAGCCAAGGTAGCGGACCAGGAGGTTATGCAGCCAATAAAGTTTAATCCCACTCTGCAGCATCGGTGTGCATAGACAGAGATATCCAATCTAAGTAATCAGAGAAAGTAAATTAAACTGAATTACGTTAAAAGAAATATCTTGTTACATTTATAAAATATGTGTTATTTGCATTTTCTCCCTTTGTACAGTGGTGTGAAAAACTATTTGCCCCCTTCCTGATTTCTTATTCTTTTGCATGTTTGTCACACAAAATGTTTCTGATCATCAAACACATTTAATCATTAGTCAAATATAACACAAGTAAACACAAAATGCAGTTTTTAAATGATGGTTTTTATTATTTAGGGAGAAAAAAAAATCCAAACCTACATGGCCCTGTGTGAAAAAGTAATTGCCCCCTGAACCTAATAAGTGGTTGGGCCACCCTTAGCAGCAATAACTGCAATCAAGCATTTGCGATAACTTGCAATGAGTCTTTTACAGCTCTGGAGGAATTTTGGCCCACTCATCTTTGCAGAATTGTTGTAATTCAGCTTTATTTGAAGGTTTTCTAGCATGAACCGCCTTTTTAAGGTCATGCCATAGCATCTCAATTGGATTCAGGTCAGGACTTTGACTAGGCCACTCCAAAGTCTTCATTTTGTTTTCTTCAGCCATTCAGAGGTGGATTTGCTGGTGTGTTTTGGGTCATTGTCCTGTTGCAGCACCCAAGATCGCTTCAGCTTGAGTTGACGAACAGATGGCCGGACATTCTCCTTCAGGATTTTTTGGTAGACAGTAGAATTCATGGTTCCATCTATCACAGCAAGCCTTCCAGGTCCTGAAGCAGCAAAACAAGCCCAGACCATCACACTACCACCACCATATTTTACTGTTGGTATGATGTTCTTTTTCTGAA
This sequence comes from Polypterus senegalus, assembly GCF_016835505.1. NCBI lineage: Eukaryota > Metazoa > Chordata > Cladistia > Polypteriformes > Polypteridae > Polypterus > Polypterus senegalus. Next base: position 21,563 of record NW_024385244.1, read on the forward strand.
ATGCTGTGTTCCTTTTACACCAGATGTAACGGGACATTTGCCTTCCAAAAAGTTCAACTTTTGTCTCATCAGTCCACAAGGTATTTTCCCAAAAGTCTTGGCAATCATTGAGATGTTTCTTAGCAAAATTGAAACGAGCCCTAATGTTCTTTTGCTTAACAGTGGTTTGCGTCTTGGAAATCTGCCATGCAGGCCGTTTTTGCCCAGTCTCTTTCTTATGGTGGAGTCGTGAACACTGACCTTAATTGAGGCAAGTGAGGCCTGCAGTTCTTTAGACGTTGTCCTGGGGTCTTTGTGACCTCTCGGATGAGTCGTCTCTCGCTCTTGGGGTAATTTTGGTTGGCCGGCCACTCCTGGGAAGGTTCACCACTTTTCCATGTTTTTGCCATTTGTGGATAATGGCTCTCACTGTGGTTCGCTGGAGTCCCAAAGTTTTAGAAATGGCTTTATAACCTTTACCAGACTGATAGATCTCAATTACTTCTGTTCTCATTTGTTCCTGAATTTCTTTGGATCTTGGCATGATGTCTAGCTTTTGAGGTGCTTTTGGTCTACTTCTCTGTGTCAGGCAGCTCCTATTTAAGTGATTTCTTGATTGAAACAGGTGTGGCAGTAATCAGGCCTGGGGTGGCTACGGAAATTGAACTCAGGTGTGATACACCACAGTTAGGTTATTTTTTAACAAGGGGGCAATTACTTTTTCACACAGGGCCATGTAGGTTTGGATTTTTTTCTCCCTAAATAATAAAACCATCATTTAAAAACTGCATTTTGTGTTTACTTGTGTTATATTTGACTAATGGTTAAATGTGTTTGATGATCAGAAACATTTTGTGTGACAAACATGCAAAAGAATAAGAAATCAGGAAGGGGGCAAATCGTTTTTCACATCACTGTATATAATTTTTACAGGTATTTAAATCACTTGGGGTTTGTAAGTATTATTGTGAGTTAAATGTGTCAAAAATGGTGAACATTTCTTTAATCCATTTTTATAGCCTTTGGTATGATGAGACAAAATGCATGTTTGTATACCTTGTTGCCTTCAAATCAAATATTGCCAAAGCAGGATAATTGGGTCAGTCCATATCCACCCTTAGCAGGCCTCATGGCCTCAAATGCGCACAGAGGTACTATGTCTCACAGCTGCAAAACAGAGCAACAATTGGTTAATAATTGACCTGGCCCTTATTTAATACAATCTGACTTGACCTTAGTTTTATGTGAGCGTATGTAATTTAGTTGATCTGCTCGAAGACTGCACTGCACAAAGTCGCACTTTTTTTTATCTTGGTTCCTGATGATATTTGGCAAGTGGGTTTGTACATGCAAGAATCCTGCTTCAAATTTACCTTGTTTGTCCTTTTGTGATCAGTGTCTGCATTCTGAATACATTTTTGTGAAATTGTATTTTAAATTTAAGGTAGTTTTAATAAAAAGTTTTAATGTTTTAACTTTCTTTGTCCAGTACGTGGTGCAGTGCCAAGTTATTTTGGCCTGCTTTATTCTTTTTGCATGTTTATTTTCCATGTTATCAACTTGTTGAAAGCCTTCCACTAGCATTGCCTCCTTTGTTTCTACTTATTTTTTTGGAAAGCTGTTTTTTATAACATTAGACTTTATATGTTGCCCATGTAGTGTTGAGATTTTTAGTTTTTTATTCCTGGCAGCAATGTATTGTCATGTTTAATGAAAAATGTTTCCACAGTCCCCTAAAAGCTTACCTAGGTAAAGAGACATTTTTTTAATTTGTTAAGAGATTAAAACAACTAAAAGTAAAGCATAATTTTGTGAAAGACACAATTACACAATCAAAATAGTAAAACAGACATTAAGTGCCAAAATGCCATACAGCTGACTACCTGCTTCCTTTCCCTACCCAATTCAGAGAGTATGAAACGAAAGAGCCCAGTCTGAAGTAGCTCCTCATTTCTATTAAAATAGCAGAAAATGTGTGGTAGAGGCCTGGGGCCTCATGTATAAACGGTGCGTACGCACAGAAATGTTGCGTAAGAAGTTTCCACATTCAAATCGCAATGTATAAAACCTAAACTTGGCGTAAAGCCGCGCACATTTCCACGGTACCTCTTACCCTGTCGTACGCAAGTCCTCCGCTCAGTTTTGCAGACTGGCGGCAGCCAGCGTCAAAGCAGTGCTACTGTTCTTGTGTGGTTATCCTTTCTTTTCCTGACGCAGCTTTATAAATGCACTGAAATTAACTGCATATTGTTTATTAGTTTAATGCATCTGATTGTAATTAACCAGTAACAATATAATGGTCCACGGAATGGTCAAACTATTCTAAATACCATAGCTGCTTTAGTGTTGTTACTCTCACTGCACCTTCTTTTTCTACTTTCAGCTGTTCCCGTTAGGGCTTGGCACAGCGGATCATCTTTTTCCATATTACTCTCACTGCACCACTCGGAGAAGCTGATCAGAAAGAAAATTATCGGTATACAGCATCAAGCACACGCTGCCTCAGCCATGCTTCCTAATTAAACTACTTCTCATATGACAAACGCTTCAAACCTTTCCTGTACGGACCTCACGGTTCAGAAACAGTTTCATCCCAAGAACTCTAAACGCACTCAATCTGTCCATCAACTGCTCCTTGTAGAACTGTTAGTACTTATTAGTACAGTTACCTCACTGTAAACTTGCAGTACAGTTATAATATTGCACAACCTGAGCCACTTTATAAAGAGTGTATTTACATATGATGACGATATCATTTTTAAGGTGAAATGCAGCAAAATATGTTTCTTATATTATACAGATAAAACTTTAACTTCATTTAAATAATCTACAGTATATTGTTAAGAATTAAAGGACACGGCGTTGCTACGCTAGCAAGAATCTTGTGCTCCGCTCACGATTGTTCCTGCCTCGCACTGTATGCTTCACTGGGACTGGCGTGAAGGATAGAATAATTAAACATGTACTACGAAGATATTTCAATGTTCCTTAAAAGTTTTGAAGAATCGGTGTTATAAGCTTACAGATGGCTTAACGTCTATTACAGAGTTGATTGTGTGGCGATCGGTTACTTGGAGAAAGAAAAGGTAGGACAGGAATTGGAGGTGAGTACGTTTGAAAGAGACAGTACTGCAGGGGCGGCCTTAGGCATGTGCAAACTGTGCACCTGCACAGGGCCGCCAAATCCCAGGGGCTACCATACCAATATATACTGAATATAAAACAGAAAGAGAAAATAATGACACAGCTAAAACACAGCGGCAAATTTCGGCAAAAGTTAAACGCTTGTGTCATGAGCACGAGGCGGCTATGCAGTGTCCGCAACGGACGTGGCCATCCGCCATGCATAAGATACCATATTGACATTGGCGGGCGAAGAAGCCACCGATTCTTCCTCTGCCCAGGGCCGCCACAAGCCTAGAGCCACCCCTGAGTACTGCTGCAATAAATTATTTCATA
>NW_024385245.1:0-26814 GCF_016835505.1 Polypterus senegalus
GCAATAATAAATGAGTTTGCCCAGAGAATAAAATTACAATTACATAAGTCTAAACAAAACAAAAAAATGCCTGTTAAAAAAATTCAAAATGTTATTTTACATTTAGTAGCAATCAAATAAGCATAAGCAATACCTAAGTCTAACAAAATGTAAGATACATATATTGTGTATATGAACTACTAGCAGAATACCCGCGCTTCGCAGCGGAGAAGTAGTGTGTTAAAGAAGATATAAAAAAGAAAAGCAAACATTTTAAAAATAACATAATGTAATTGTTTGTCATTGATATGAGTGTTGTCATATCTATCTATTTATATATATATATATATATATATATTTATATATATATATATATTTATATATATATATATTTATATATATCTGTATATATATATACACACAGACACATATATATATATATACATATACATATATATACACATACTGTATATATACACACACACAAATATATACATACTGTATATACACATATACATATCTACATATATACTGTATATACACATATATATATACAAATCTACATATATATCTACATATATAAATTAGGGGTGGGACTCGATTAAAAAAATTAATCCAATTAATTAGATGCTGTGTAATAATTAATCTTGATTAATCGTATATAATCACACACGTAAATTTGCCACAAATCGCAAATTTTTTTTTTAATTTAAAAGGGTTTTAGTGGGCGACAGAATCAAATAATAGACATGGACATGAATATTGTAAACTGAAGCTGTTTTAATTTCTGAAAAAAAAGCTTTTAAACTGCATTTGAACTCAAAACAGAAACAAAAATATTATCCCTGGTTAAAATTGGACAGACTTAAAAATAAAGTGGTAGTTTAAGTACTTTAAGTACATTTTCAGAATAGTATTGTCTTTAAATAATAATAATCAAAATTTCAACATAAAGTGCAGTTTGTCTTCTTAAAAAAATAAGTCAGAAACATAAAAGGTAATTTGACCAACTTAATCTTTAAACTCTGAGTAACATTAGCCAAAATTATTTTGTACATTAGGCTAAAACAGTGTGATCATTGAACATTTTGTAATTAGATGTAATTAGAGTTACTAACGGTCACGGAAGTCCAATGATGCCAAGTAAGAGCCACAAAATCCGCTTTCTGTAATGCATCTAATTTTGCTTGCTTTTCAGTGTGCACAAAACCATGCTTTTATCAAGGCTTCACTCGGGTAGTCGAAATGATCAGTCGTAGGAACGCGCTTTATTCCGACTCTTAACATTTTTGTAGCTGTGATGTGTGCATCAGTGTAATGGATGTACCAGGAAATCATGCATTGACAAAAGTTCCGGTTTTGCTTAGAATTGAAAGTGTGATTAAATGCATTATTTTTTAACGCGTTATGGAGTACATGCATCGAAGCTTCTCAGCTGTGCTTGTGCTAAGAAAGGAAACATTTTAAAAATAACGTAACATGATTCTGCGTTAACCGAATATTTTTTCATACGTCCCAAACCAAGGAGATGCGAAGGTAAAATGAATCGGGTAGCGCCGTACATACTCAGTGCATCCCCTCTCGGGAATCGAACCTCGAATGTCGGCGTTAGAGGCGAAGACTCTACAATTGCACCACAGCGTATGGTTTGTCTATGTGAGAGTATGTAGTGTAGATCGGGGTATATATATACATTTATATATATACCCGCGTATCGCAGTGGAGAAATAGAAGTTATGAAAAAGAAAAGGGAACATTTTAAAAATAACGTAACATGATTGTCAATATACAGTAAATGTTTTGTGAGTGTTATTGAATGTTGCTGTCATCAAGGATTTGATTATCATTATTTGTTTCAATCGGGGTCGTATTTGTACGATGTGTTGTGTTCAAGTTACATTCCGTGTTTGTCAATCATTGTAAAGATAAGAGGTTTCATTCATCGATTAGTTTCTTACTGCATCAATAAACAGCTCGTCTTCCTCTTTATCTGAGATGTGACAAACTGCATGCACAGGTTTTTTTACACTGTCTTCCTTTAGCGGGACTGTTACTGTTTCCGCAGTAGCTGCACTTATGAATATGATTGTATGTATCAGACGCTTCATATTTTTTTGCTGCCTTCTCAATTGTGTAATTCGGTTTTGTTCAGCACTCTTTGGAACTGTTGCTTTTGTCTGTGCACTGCGTCAGTTCACGTGAGCCGCTTGGTGTTCTTGCATCGAAGGTTCCCAGCTGTGCTGGTGCCATCTCGTGTAATGTCAGCTAAGACCCGGCACTTAAAAGTTTCTCTCGCAGTTTCAATGAGTTTGTGCCAAACATCACCCTGACCATCTCATCTTCCTCTGCATAAGCACAGTTCTTCACCCATGAATATTTACCTGCAGTGTTTGGATTGGATTGCCACTGATGGACGGCCTTATATGGGCAGGAACTAAATTACAAACGCTAATGGCAGCCTGTCTATGAACTTAATTTAATATAAACTTACGGTTCACGCCGTGCTTTGTTTCCGCAGTATCTGTACTTATGAATATGCTTGTATGCATCATTTGCTTCATAATGTTTTTCTGCCTTCTCAATTGTGAAATGGTGTTTTGTGCTCATCGCTGTTTGGAGTTCTTCCTTGTTCTCTACGTACTTACGTAGGAGGCGTGATGATGTCACACGAAACTCCGCCCCCCACGGCCATCTCCAACTCAACTCCATTACATTATATGGAGAAAAATAGCTTCCAGGTATGACCTGCCCAACTTTTGTAAGTAAGCTGTAAGGAATAAGCCTGCCAAATTTCAGCCTTCTACCTACACGGGAAGTTGGAGAATTAGTGATGAGTCAGTGAGTGAGTGAGTGAGTGAGTGAGTGAGTGAGTAAGTGAGTGAGTGAGGGCTTTGCCTTTTATTAGTATAGATATAAATAAAATTATAGTTTTATTTCTTTTTGAATTTTTAGAGCTTCTTTAAATCCCATGCATTACGGATACCACAAATAGATACTCATAGTGTAGAGGAATTGGATAAATCTCTGGCGTTATCAGAAGTATTACAGTAGATGCTATAAACTCACTTCAGAATGGGAAAGCAGCAGGCCCTGATGGCTACCCTGCTGAATTTCATAAAAAAAATCTCAACTCAGCTAGTTCCCCTTTTATTAGCAGCATTTACAAAAGCTAGAGAAAATAAAACTCTACCTCAAACTTTTGACCAAGCATTAATTACCATATTTCCTAAACAAAATAAGGACTTATTACAACGTGCATCATACAGACCAATTTCACTTTGAGTAATGATATAAAGATACTCCTCAACATCCCAGCTAGAAGGATGGAGAAAGTATTCCCTTCAGTAATATCACAAGACCAAACTGGATTTATTAAATCCCATCAATTGATTTAAAATAACACATAAAACACAAACATGTTTGGTATGGACTAAACTGCCACTAATAGAAGCCAAATTATTAAGTAATGAACTGTTCAATCAGATAAATCCATTTTAAAAACTTATAAAAACCACTATGTTTGTGCATAACTGAGTAAATACAAATATAAATCTGTGATAAAATGGCTTCCTGTCTGAGACATAAGGCAATGCGTCTTTTAATTTAGCCCAAGGGCATTGAGTCACATTGATATGCTCATGCTTGCCCACTGTTGCCCGTTGTTTCACCTTTTGATTTTCCTCTCTTGCCAAATGCTCGCAATTCTTTTCACTCCATCATACCGCAGTCGTGAAGTTCTCGTTCTGGTTTTGCCTCTGTTTTGTGTTATTGTCGTCTAAGTGGGGTACTCAGTATTTGAAATGTAACAGTTAACTTTCTTAAAGATGGCTCTGTTAGATTTGTCACTGCCTGTTTGTAAACGTAGTTCATTGTATAACATCTGTGAAACAAATGATATCAAGTGCTGAACAGATGTTTAATGTTATCTTCGGCTTTGGAGTTTATAGTCGCACATGTGATTTCATTGTTGCAGGACACCAGGGGCCTCATGTATAAACAATGCATATGCACAAAAATATTACGTACGAACATTTCCACACTCAAATCGCGATGTATAAAACCTAAACTTTGGTTGAAGCCACACACATTTCCACGGTACCTCATACCCTGTCATACGCAAGTTTTGCACTCAGTTTTGCAGACTGGCGGCACCCATCATCAAAGCAGTGCTACTGTTTCAGTGTGCTTTCCTTTTCTTTTTTAGATCCACATTCAGACGCAGCTTTATAATTACACTGAAATTAACCGCATATTGTTTATTAGTTTAATGCATCTGATTGTCATTAACCAATAACAATATAATGGTCCACAGAATGGTCAAACTATTCTAAATACCAGAGCTGCTTTAGTGTTATTACTCTCACTGCACCTTATTCTTCTTCTTTCAGCTGCTCCCATTAGGGGTTGCCACAACGGATCATCTTTTTCCATATTACTCTCACTGCACCACTCTGAGTATTTACTGTATATCACGGTATATGAGTGTGAATCACATCAGCAGCTGATCAGAAAGAGAATTATCAGGATACAGCATCAAGCACACGCTGCCTCAGCCATATTGTCTATTGAACTGCTGTCACATGGCAGACGCTTCAGAGCCTTTCCTGTACAGACCTCGCGGTTCAGAAATAGTTTCATCATAAGAACTCTAAACGCAATCAATCAGTCCATCAAGTGCTCCATGTAGAACTGTTAGGACTTATAAGTACAATCACCTCACTGTAAACTTGAGATAGTAATATTACACAACCTGAGCCACTTTATAAAGCGTGTATTTACATATGATGACGATATCATTTTTAAGATGAAATGCAGCAAAATGTGTTTATTATATTATACAGGTAAAACTTTAACTTCATTTAAATAATCTATATTATTAATAATTAAACATATGAGGACACGGTGCTGCAGCGCCAGATAGATAGATAGATAGATAGATACTCCAGCAGCAGCATACTGATAAAGAACAATATTAAATTAAAGAGTGATAACAATGAAGGTATAACAGACAATAACTTTGTATAATGTTAACGTTTACCCCCAGTTGGAATTGAAAGTCTCATAGTGTGGGGTCTCCTCAGTCTGTCAGTGGAGCAGGATGGTGACAGCAGTCTGTCGCTGAAGCTGCTCCTCTGTCTGGAGATGATCCTGTTCAGTGGATGCAGTGGATTCTCCATGATTGACAGGAGCCTGCTTAGCGCCTGTCGCTCTGCACAGATGTCAAACTGTCCAGCTCCGTGCCTACACCAGTTTTTGTCCAGGCGTGAGGCATCCCTCTTCTTTATGTTGCCTCCCCAGCACACCACCACGTAGAAGAGGGCGCTCGCCACAACCGTCTGATAGAACATCTGCAGCATCTTATTGCAGATGTTGAAGGACAACAGCCTTCTAAGGAAGTATAGTCGGCTTTGTCCTTTCTTGTGCAGAGCATCAGTATTGGCAGTCCTGTCCAGTTTATCATCCAGCTGCACTCCCAGGTATTTATAGGTCTGTACCCTCTGCACAGTCACCTCTGATGATCACGGGGTCCATGAGGGGCCTGGGCCTCCTAAAATCCACCACCAGCTCCTTGGTTTTGCTGGTGTTCAGTTGTAGGTGGTTTGAGTCGCACCATTTAATAAAGTCCTTGATTAGGTTCCTATACTCCTCCTCCTGCCCACTCCTGATGCAGCCCATGATAGCTGTGTCGTCAGAGAACTTTTACACATGGCAGGACTCCTAGTTGTACTGGAAGTCTGATGTATGTTGGCTGAACAGGACCGGAGAAAGTACAGGCCCCTGCGGCGCTCCTGTGCTGCTGAGCACAATGTCAGACCTGCAGTTCCCAAGACGCACATACTGAGGTCTGTCTGTAAGATAGTCCACGATCCATGGCACCAGGTGTGAGTCTACTCCCATCTTTGTCAGCTTGTCCCTCAGGAGCAGAGGTTGGATGGTGTGACCCGACATTTGCACGATAGACATATGTACGCCGATTAAAACGCGCTGTCAAAATCGCGCCGACAAAACCGCCTTGACAAAATTGCGAAAGTTTCATTAAATATGAATTACTAGTTTAAAGCATATATAATAATTTTTATTTTAGAAGTCAATATTATGAGACACAGCATGCCATCAGCACGGCACGCAGATAGTCCTTAAGATCACACCCTGAATATGTAGGAAGAATTGCAGCAAGGGCGTCCCACTCTCTTGGCCTCTCTCTTTGTCGAAAACAAATTAGCGGGTTTATCGGCGCTCATTTGTCTGTCGTGGTTTTGTCGGGGTGCATATGTCTAATGCACTTTGTCAGTGAACTGTTGGATGGTGTTGAAGGCGCTAGAGAAGTCCAGAAAATAATTCTTACAACACCACTGTCTCTGTCCAAGTGGGAGAGGGATCAGTGTAGCATGTAGGTGATGGCTGTCGTGGCGAAAAATTCATCATCAGAAGGCTTTTTACCTAAAAATAAAGGCTATTAGGACTCGAGATAGACAGACAGAGTTTTAAGGGTTTATTGCAATAAATCAAACACACGGACTCAACCCAATTCGGCCGAATGTGATTGAGCAATGATCATTACAGCCATTGAAGTTTTATAACAATTTCTTATCATTCTGACTCATTCAATCAGCCCATTCTGCACCTGGCTTCATTGTTCATTATTCCTCTTGGTGTCAGCTCGGCTTATTCTGATTGGTCTAAGACTGGGTGGAACGCTTCCTCTTCACCATTTTTGGGCTTTACTATGTAATTTCCTATCTTTTCTGACCTTGCTCTAATGAGCTTCTTTGCTTACCTCCTCTGACTCCCTTTTACTTCCTTTTACTCCCGTCTAATCAGACTTTGAGTTTCCATGGGAACCCTTATTATCTCCTTACTATTCCTATTACTGGCCCCCTTATGGAATGTGTTATCTTTCTATTCTGTTCCCATTTTCTCTAACTGGCCAAGGTTTCAAATCCATATATGGGTTTTCCTCTCTTAAGCCTCCCAAACTTTTTACAATAGTGACCTGAAGCTTTTAAGCTTTAATTAAAAAGTAGTATAGTATGTGCTTTCATTTAATCATTGCTTGGCATGCTTGATTTGTCTTAATTTCTACACTAAAGTTAATTGCTAATATATTCTTATAATATTTTTGCTAATGCCTGCATTTACTAAGATTTTCTCTTCATGCATTAGGTCAGCGTGACCCTGCTTACAGTAAAAGCCTTTCTGCTGATTCAGCAATCCAGCTGGTTCCAGAGGCCTCTTCTTTATGTTATCTCTTCCTAGCCTTGAATCACAGGTGTTCTCAAACTCTTATCCTGTCCAAAACTGGTCTCGGTGTATCAATTAGCTGTTCTTTTCTTTACTTTGGAAATTTTAATGTAAGCCTATAAAATAATGCAATATAACTGATTTTAATTAAATATTTGCTAGACCTATCGTATTTGCTTAATCTAATGTTTTTGAAGCTTTTAATTACTTTTTATGACTTTATATGCTAATTTGCTATTCTCTTATGCTAATAAAAAATTTTCCTTCTACATGGCATCCTCCGCTCCCAACTTCCCCTGGTATGCAAACCGCAGAGGGTCAAGGGCGTGGTGGACCTCTGTGGCTTCAGGTGGTGAAGCAGCAGCCGCTCCATGGTTTTCATCACATGTGATGTCAGAGCGACAGGCTGGAAGTCATTCAGCTCACCAGGACGTGATATCTTTGGGATTGGGGTGATGCAAGTTGTTTTCCAAAGCCTTGGGACTCTCTCCTGTTTCAGGCTCATGTTGAAGATGTGCTTTAGAGGACTCCCCAGTTCCAACGCACAGGCCTTCAGCAGTCGTTGAGATACTCCATCTGGACCCGCTGCTTTGCTGGCACAAAGTCTCCTAGCGAGGATCTGGCACTCCTTTCATGGATTGTTCCTGCCTCGTGCTGTATTCTTGCTGGTGCTGGCGTGACACTTGAAGGATAGATGAATAGAATAATTAAACACGTATTATGAAGATATTTCAGTGTTTCTTAAAAGTTTTGAAGAATCGGCATTCTCAGCTTACAGATGGCTTAACGTCTATTACAGAGCTGATTGTGTGGCGATTGATTACTTGGAGAAAGAAAAGGAAAAACAAGAATTGGAGGTTAGTACGTATGAAAGAGACAGTACTGCTACAATAAAGTATTCCATTAAAAGTTGAGCACAGCGCAGCAAGAATCTTGATTAAGACATGAACAATCACTGCACCACCGTGTTCACATGTTTAATAAAATCCTTTAACTCCTATCATCATGAAAATGATATCAAGTATACATTTCAGTATTTTAATTATTCAGAGAGCTGTAATATTATGAATGTCATGGATTCTGTGTCCTGTCAGAGGAAGAGAGAGCCCGTTTAAGAAGCACGTATTGATTCACACACATGGAGCTCATAGAAGTTCAAATAAAATACAAAGTATTTAATGTTCTACTTTAGTTACGATGGGATTTGAGAAACTAGTAAATTAAATGATTTTAAGATGAAGTTTATGATGTTCTACTTTAATGACAAAATAAACTACATGATTAAAGTGGACATTTCGAGATTAAAGTTCCGTGCTTTTTTCCCACTGTGTCCCTATTTTTTTTTCTTTTTCCTGTACCCTAATAAGCTTTCATATGACACTCAGTTGTTGGGCTATGACTCGCCTTTTCACGGTGACTTTGATATCTGACAACTTCTTTTTTTATATTGGGCACTGTGCGACTTTGTGAACTTGAACTTTCAAGTTTCTCCAACAGGCTATGTCACTCGATCAACTTCCTTTAGTTGTTTATTCCACTATTTAAACCAACAAATAGTACGTTTTTCCTTTGCCTCCACTTGGTATTCGCTGAAATTCTTCTATTTCCCCCCATGCTTTTGCCATTGCCTTTTCACACAACGCTGAGCTTAAGGGCTATTTATATTGATTTGCATATTCAAAGAGGCGTAATTCTGGGAGGAGTTGGGGCGGGACAGCAGGCACGTTCACGTGTGTTACTTTTCACGCTGACTGGGATTTGTGTAGTGGAAAAACGTGGATTTTGGCATTTACACAGATTCCTGCATCTGGATTTTTCTGCTTTTGTCCATACGCCATGTTAGAGTGTGAATTCTATGCACAGCGTTGTGCATGAGGCCCCAGGTAATTCTGGATGGCATTGGCTGAGTTGCTCACACCATCACAAATCTCACACCATGGGATAGCGGAGACTGAGATGATTCCATCGACACCAAATAAGGCCTCATGTTTGAACAACGGGCCTGCCGTGACTTTATATAAAGAAGTCCATCTAACCAGTCAAGTGGGAATTTTTGTGTGTTGTTGTATAAAACTTCATAAAGCAACAGTGAATACAAACAACTTATATATCAACATTTACAGAAGAGTCTGATGAATAACACAAGCCTAAGCACTTCAATGTGTGATTGAGTGTTTGTGAGATATTCACCTTAAAACAGTGTGTGCCCACCGGAGATTGGCATCAATCAGCTGCCATTTCCGCGTGGGTTACTGTAACTCAGTGGGTCGTGACCTGGAAAGCTTCATACCATTTGATATCTGTGACTGAGACGTCTCCAATGATATATGACATGTCCACGTTTGGAAAATGAACAATTCAAAGGTTAGAAAATCTGTTTTGTGTGTGTGTGTGTGTGTGTGTATACGTGAGACGTTATTTATATTTGATTTAAATATTTTATATTATTTTATATACATTTTACATTATTTATATTTATATTGAGGGCATCCCTGCCTGAATAGGTTCTGGAGGTGAGAGGGCTGCCCGTGGTGCCAAATGCTGTAACATTTTATTTCTTTGTGTTATCAACATGAAGCTTTTCACAGGTACAGTTGACATGTCTGGGAACACAGCAGAGGTGACAAATCTGACCTGTCATTGCTTGAATTTGAAATATACTGCATTTTATAACTAAAAATACAGAAAAATCACAGGGTCCGTCTAAGGTTAGTTTTGATTTTTTTTGTATTTTGCCATCAGTGTTTCAGTAAAGGAAAGTTGAAATTTGACACAAACACAAATTCTATCACATCTGAGAAGTTATCTGTCAAGTTTTAGTGAAAAATCACCGTCCTTCCTTTATTTTTGGATAATAAGGCTTTATTATGGTGTTCTCCTGACAGAAGGAAATTACTGAAAATGACCTAAGGGTGTAAAAGACCAACAAAGACGTTCAGGACAAGAAAAAATAAATCAAGTAGATAATCAGAGAGTGAGAGTCAGACAAGATGACAAAGAGGCAGGCAGGGTTTTTATTTTGCTTGCACTTGTCTTTATTTTACTTAGAAGACATTCTTTTAATTCTTCTTTTTGAAAATGATTGGTCTGGGAGGGTCCATTTAGGCTAAAGAGAAACAAACAATTAATGAAATTAGTAAAAATACCAAAGTCCTGGACATTTTATAGGAGACTTTTGAGAATCTGATGTGAGTTCAGTGACGTTGTGAATTAATAGAAAAGAGACGAGAGAGAAGGCCCTGCTGCAGTGTGCCATCAAAGAGCGGGTGAAGGAATCAAACACAGGTGAAGATGAAAGATACCTGTCCTTAAGAAAACACTCCTCTTTTGTCATACTAAATTTAAACATAACTGTAATAAAATTTAAATAACAGGAGTTAAAAAGGAAAGACAAGAACGGGACATCCTCACTCCTTAATCTCCCAACACACCTGTGGGATCCACAAATGGTTTTAGGCCTGGAAACAAGTCAGTCAGCCCTCCACCCGGTCAAACATTCACCTCTGTAGGCCAAACATGTTTACCTATTCAAGGTCCGAATCCAAATCCTCCTCCTCCTGCTCCTCCCGCTGCACCAAATCCTCTTCCTGCATTCTGACTGTGAGGATGAAATGAAGTGTTCTGCTCTTCATGAATGAGATGCTTTCTACTTGTAGGACAGCTGGCATAGTAAACAGTTACATTTTGCTCTCATCTTGTATTGCAGCACATTATGCAGGTCAGGACCTTACATTTAAATTAGTAAATAAATGAATAAATAAAGTGAGTTATGGCCATCCTAGAGTCCCCTCTGCTATAGTCAAGTGCACCTTTGTATGTGAAGCTCATTGAAACAGCAGGCTGCCATTAAGGCCTCCTTCATTCACATCTCACTGAGCAGCCTACTGTGCCCATTTCAGGGTGGAGGCTCAGGGGGTCTCTGTGAGTGAACTGAAAACTGTTGGTCACCACACACACACACACACGCTTCATGGACTTCAGCTGCTCATCTGCCCTCTAATTCTCATCCTGTGTGTCTGAAGGTTTAAAGAGAGCAACTGAAGAATAACAAAGGTCCCTTTTTATTATCAATGTCTTCTCATTACAAATGTAGGCAACACAAATAACAAGAGGAATTCACTTTTAACAAAATGACAACCCTGGATTGAACATCTCAACTTCCACCAAATCCAAAGCGCAGACAACCCTTGAAAGCTTAAGACCCTCCTGCCCTGAGACCACTGCTATGAGGCTTTGTAGTAATTTAATGAAAAAGAATAACATAAAAGAGATAATAATTAGAGGAGGAATAAGAGAGTGAGACAGAAACGGCTTATATCAACACATAAACTGATTCAGAGGACGTGAAGAAGGACGACTGTAAACACAAATCACTACTTGTAAGAGACCACCAGGGCTAACGATAAGAGAAGTGGAAGACATCTTAAAGTGTTCAATCAGCTCCTGAAATGTTCACAGTCAGAAGTCATTAAAGTGCACTGGAGACACCAAGCAGGGTTTGTACAAAGGTGACACCACATCAGGACAAATCAGGACAGTAGCCACATATCAGAAATCAAATGCCGATGGTCATTTGTGACATCTTAATATGAAAAGGAATCTTCACTAAATAGAGCGACATAAAGGGGGCTGGCAACTGAATGCTTGATAAACCAAATATCACCACTTTAGTGCCCTTAGACCAAATCCAGCACATTTTCTTTGCCCAAAGCCGTCTTCTAACGCATTATTTTGGGTTTCCCTGAGAAAATCTGTCGTCCCTGTCTGATTCAAAATGGCCCCAGAAAAAAAAAAATTAGGTATTCAATATGACTCCAAACTGGTGGCACTCACTCCAGTTGTGATGAAATGCTCTAACAGTCTGGTGCTGGGACACATAAAATAGAATATTCCAGATAATCCTGATCACCTCCAGTTTCCATAAAATCACACCTGCTCCATAGTAAATGCCATATCCCTTTCACTTCATACCACCCTGGCACATGTGGATAACACAAACTGTAAAGTCAAAGTCCTGTTTACAGACTACAGCTCAACACTTAATACTGTTGGACAAGCAAAGCAGATCATGTCATGGAGAAAAATTCATCATCAGAAGGCTTTTTACCTAAAAATAAAGGCTATTAGATCTCAAGATAGACAGACAGAATTTTAAGGATTTATTGCAATAAATCAACCACAAAAAATAACAAGGACTCAACCCAATACGGCCAAATTAGATTAAGCAAAGAACATTACAGCCACCGGGGTTTTTATAACAATTTCTTATCATTTTAGCTCATTTATTTAATTAATTCTACACCTGGTCTTACTGTCTATTGTTCCTCTTGGTGTCTGGTTGGCTTATTCTGATTGGTCTTAGACTGGGTGGATGGCTTCCTCTTTCCATCTTTTGACTTTCCTGATGTAATTTCCTATCTTTTCTGACCTTGCTCTAATGAGCTGGTTTGCTTACCTTCACTGACTCCTTTTTTATTCCCATCCGACCAAATCTCGAGTTTCTATGGGAACCTCTTATGAAATGTGTTATCTTTCTATTCTGTTCCCATTTTCTCTAACTGGCCAAGGCTTCAAATCCATATATGGGTTTTCCTCTCTTAGGCTTTCCAAACTTTTTACTATAGTGACCTGAAGCTTAAGCTTTAATTAAAAAGAAGTATAGTATGTGCTTTCATTTGATCATTGCTTGCCATGCTTAATTTGTCTTAATTTCTACACTAAAGTTAATTGCTAATATATTCTTATAATATTTTTACTAATGCCTGCATTTGCTAAGATGCATTATAGTGTGACCTTGTTTGTAGTATAAGGCCTTTTGCTGATTCATCAATCCAGCTGCTCTTAGAAGCCTCTTTTCCATGTTATCTCTTCCTAGCCTTGACTCACAGGTGTCTTCCACTCTTATCCTGTCCAAAACTGATTTCGCTGCATCTTTTAGCTGTTCTTTTCATTACTTTGGAAAATTTGCTGTAAGCCTACAAAATAATTCAATATAACTGATTTTTAAGTTAACCATTTGCTAGACCTATTGTAATTTGCTTTTATATTCTAATTTATGCTTAATCTAATGTTTTAGAAGCTTTTAATTACTTTCTATGGCTCTATATGCTAATTAGCTATTCTCTTATGCTAATAAAAAATTTTTCCTTCTACAATCACAAAACTCCTCAGTTTAGGACTTCATGCCACTGCAATTTGGGTTTGGACTTCCTAATCAACAGGCCTCAGGATATGAGATTAGCAGCTTGACATCCTCCATACTGACTTATAACACTAACTCTCCATGGGGTGGTGTGCTGAGGCCCCTGCTATGTTTGAAGTTGATGAAATCAACTGGTAACTCCGTCATTTTAGTCAGATCACTAAAAATAATGAGAGGATGTCTACCTACTGACTCAGTGGTATCAGGTCAATAATTTCACACTAAATGTTAGTAAAACCAGGAGCAGGGCAGAGACTTCAGGAATGAGAAAGAAGACCACACTGACTTTGACATCAGACAGGATGTTGTGGAGTTGGTGAGCACCTTTAAATGTCTCAGAGTGACCATCACTGACAAACTGAAGTGGGCACAACACATTTCATCCCTTGTCCAGAAGTCTCACTGTTGCCTCTTCTTCCTCAGATGTCTGACCAGATCTTATTTTTGTCCATCTGCTCTCCTGAACTTTTACAGGTGCCCAGTGGAGTCAGCGCTTAATGGCTGCACCACATCCTGACATGACACCTGCACAGCTCAAGAGTGTAAAGCCCTGCAGAGGGCACTGAAGATGGCACAGACCATCACTGGCTGCCAGTAGAGCTGCCTTATCTCAGGATGTACACAACACTCGCTCTCTTAGAAAGTCAATCAGGATCATTAAAGACCTCGGCCATCCTGCACAGCTGTTTTTCTTGCTCATCCCTTCAGAGCCTTTGGCACTCGCACACCTTATCTAGTGAGTCACTTGTAAATTTTCAGATTAGTATTTTATCTGTGAATTTGTCACAATATTCTGTGCCCACACCAGTGAAGAGCGCAAAACAAAAATCAACTGAATTGATTTGAGCTGAACTGGGAGATTCAGGGACAGTTTCTACCCATAGGCCGTAAAGTTGTTAAACAATTAATCAGAACAACAAATGTGTGAATATACTGTTTATATAGGCATGTATCTTAAATTCATATATTTCATTATTTGTACTTATATTGCATTGAATAAGAATTTCCTTGTACACATGACAGTAAAATAAACTTGATTGACAAGATTAGGACCATTTTAAACATCAGACATCTCTAAAATCAGACACAGGCCGAGAGATTGAAAGGGCAGCTGCTGAATTCAGGATAACAAGACACATAAAGTTTAAAAGAGAATTCACAATGAAATCCAATCATTCGCTCCACCTTTCAGAGTCTGTGCTTTACTATTCACAACAACATCATAATATAATCACAGCGTTTGTGTTTAGCACAAATAGTTCAAAAGAGACACTTAAAGTAAAAAGAGCAGCTGCTCAGGGACCTCAAACCACCAAAATATCCGACATA
The DNA here is from genome assembly GCF_016835505.1 of Polypterus senegalus. Classification (NCBI taxonomy): domain Eukaryota; kingdom Metazoa; phylum Chordata; class Cladistia; order Polypteriformes; family Polypteridae; genus Polypterus; species Polypterus senegalus. The sequence continues at coordinate 14,753 of NW_024385245.1, forward strand.
AACGCAGTGTTTGTGTTGTTTGTCGATTCATTGATGGCTACGGATACACAATCAGCCCTGCTGACTCCATCTATCACAAGACTTTGGATCTCCTCTGCCAATACGTGAACCCAACATGCAGGAACCTGTTTCATGTCTTCATAAACTTTATCCATTAATTTATCACTCGCTAGCTCCAGTAAATGCCTACAACAGACTCTTTGAATTCCACCATTCAGTAAAGACTTTTTTATTCTTATCCAATAATCATGTAACATGGAGGGAAGAGCTTGTTGCTCAGTGTTGGTGAGTCAGTGAATGGCTGGTTATTTTCTTGTCTTGACCACAACTCACTTCTAGATCTCGATTTTCCTGCACGGGGCCTACAACTGTGGTGGATAAAAGAAGATTTCTGCTCCAAAACTGAATGGACACGGAGCTCTGTGGACACAGTCGAGGTCAGAGGATGTGCCCCCTGTTCTGTGTGTCATTGTGTGAATGGCACTGCACTCCTCTCCTCTGTGAACACGTCCTGGTTTTGTTGTCTGATCCCTGAACAGTCGATGTGCACAGACGCACAGACACAACATCTGGAGACGCGCAATCACAGACTTGACTGCATATTCAATAGGTGGATCCTTGTGGCTACACAGACATGCTAAGTATAAAGATTTTTTACTGTCTTAGTTTCAAGGGTGGAACATTTTTCAGTCAGTTTTCGTAGTTCATTTCTATTGTAAGTGACTAAATTGTGATGATCCCCCCACAAACCAGAGTGATCAGTGACAGAACTGACAGACATTATCGAGCGGAACATTTTCCATTCTACTCACATTGGGGTCGAGGTTGTTGTTCCAGTGTTTGAGGTTTCAGATGATTTCTCCCCCGGGTGACGTCGAAAGTGACAATCCTGAAATGTAAAAACAAAAGTACAATGAGGTTTTAGTGACTGGAAAATAGATTTCAGACGACCTGCTATTTAAATGGAAGGAGACGAAATTTATCAACAGTGAACATACAAAAGAAAAAATGTTTAGGAGACATATTTGTCTATTTAAATCTCATGTCAGACACACAGAAGCCATTGCCACAGAGCACAGGCACAGCAGAACCAGCAAGGCGGTGAATCTCATGGTGGTACTGACACCGAGACGTACTGTATGTTGTGGTCAACAGCAAGACCTTCTTATATAGCAGATCAGGCAGGGTGGGACACATTTACAGGGTGGGGATGAGGACAATGAGGCAGGAAAGCCAATTCAAATCAGATCAATGGAAGAAGAACAAAAAGAAACTGCAGTCGAGTGACAAACCATAAAGGTCAGGCCATTAACTCTTACTAATTAACTCGTGCAATTATCATGCTATTATTCTGTGCTGGAAATATTCTGTTGACAATTTAAAAGTGTTAAACCTAAAAAGTCTTCAATTGTGTCTAATATCATGAATCTGAAAATAAAAGTTAAAAGAAGCATCAGCACATTTTTCTAATTTGAAATTAATGACTTGGTGTTGATTCTCTGCCCCTCACTTCATGTCTGTCTGTCTGTCCAGGGGACACAACTCGGCTACCAGTGGACTCATCTTGCTGGTATTTGTTACGCTTGCTTATCTAAAACATTTGTCTGAAATGCTCAATTTACACTCAAATAGAGCAAACAGAGTGTGCTGTACAAGTTTATGAAACATAAAAGCCTCAACTAAGAAAACTTGGGCCAATTTTCAAAACTGTCTATCATCTAACAAAGAAGCAATGCCTGTTACATTAATTACATCTCTTTGACAAGAGCCAAATTGTGAGAGTGAGATGACTGGCCTGAGCATCTCCAACATGGCAGGTCTTCTGAAGTGTCCCCAATATGCTGTGGTGAGTACCTACCAAAAGTGATCCAAGGAAGGATAACCAGTGAACTGGCGACAGATGTGTGTGGCAAGTGAAAACTAACCCGTCTGGTCTGATCCCACAGAAAAGCTACTGTAACACAAAAAGCTGAAAACCTAAAGCTGGCCATGAGAGAAAAGAGTCAGAAAACCAGGGCCGTGTAGACACAGACTGGTCAGAGTGCCCATGCTGACCCATGTCCACCAATGTGAAGTGAAGGAAGAAACCATAAAAACATTAAAAAGGCCCATTGTCATCAGTCAAACCAGTTAAAATAAAAGGAGGAGCAGACAAAATGTGGAATAATATGAAGCTACAAAAATGGCCTCAAAAAAGTGACACAAAAGCAGGCCAGGACCTTCACTGGCCAACCAGATGACCTCATCCAACCCAGTCAATCTGCAACTGATAACTGAGGGGTTTCATAAGCCAGGCCTAAAATGAGGAAACTGACTTTTAATGTTCACAAAGCTTTCAAAAGTATTAAAATGTATCATATATATACTGTGAAATGAAACACCTTGACACCACAAAGAAGTTTGGGACAGCCTCCTCGTTTACTTGAAGTTTAGGCCAAAAAAAGGCAAAAATGTGATTAGCAGGTCTTTATAGACAAGATTCCAACACAGAACTGTCAAGCAGATGGAAAAATGACGGTTTTAAGAGTCAGTCAGTGGAAGTGATGTCATCACGCCCGGGACCGGAAGTGACGTCATCGGGCCCAGGCAGAATTTCCCCTGTTTGGTCAGCATGGAAAAAAGAGAAAGGATTAGTGCACTCTGCCATCTCCTGGCCCGGGGTGGAAGTATGTTCTTTTGAACTCTTTTGCTGCCTCCCATGTACACATGTGCACGTGTGACAATATATTATAATAATATATATATATATAATATATATATATTATATTATATATATATATAATATAATATATATATATTAAAGAATTAAAGGAACACTTTTTAATCAGAGTATAGCATAAAGTCAATGAAACTTATGGGATATTAATCTGGTCAGTTAAGTAGCAGAGGGGCTGTTAATCAGTTTCAGCTGCTGTGGAGTTAATGAAATTAACAACAGATGCACTAGAGGGGCAACAATGAGATGACCCCCAAAACAGGAATGGTTTAACAGGTGGAGGCCACTGAAATTTTTCCCTCCTCATCTTTTCTGACAGTTTCTTCACTAGTTTTGCATTTGGCTACAGTCAGTGTCACTACTGGTAGCATGAGGCGATACCTGGACCCTACAGAGGTTGCACAGGTAGTCCAACTTCTCCAGGATGGCACATCAATACGTGTCATTGCCAGAAGGTTTGCTGTGTCTCCTGCACAGTCTCAAGGGCATGGAGGAGATTCTAGGAGACAAGCAGTTACTCTAGGAGAGCTGCAGAGGGCCATAGAAGGTCCATAACCCATCAGCAGGACCAGTATCTGCTCCTTTGGGCAAGGAGGAACAGGATGAGCACTGCCAGAGCCCTACAAAATGACCTCCAGCAGGCCACTGGCGTGAATGTCTCTGACCAAACAATCAGAAACAGACTTCATGAGGGTTGCCTGAGGGACCAAATGTCTACTGCGCCCTGTTCTCACTGCACAGCACGGGGAGCTCAATTGGCATTTGCCATAGAATACCAGAATTGGCAGGTCCGCCACTGGCGTCCTGTGCTTTTCACAGGTGAGAGCAGGTTCACCCTGAGTATATGTGAAAGACGTGAAAGGGTCAGGAGAAGCCGTGGAGAATATTATGCTGCCTGTAACATCGTTTAGCATGACTGGTTTGGTGGTGGGTCAGTGATGATCTTGGAGGCATATCCATGGAGCGACTCACAGACCTCTACAGGCTAGACAACGGCATCTTGACTGCCATTAGGTATCAGGATGAAATCCTTGGACCCATTGTCAGACCCTACGCTGGTGCAGTAGGTCCTTGTTTCCTCCTAATGCACGACAATGCCCGGCCTCATGTGGCAAGAGTATGCAGGCAGTACCTGGAGGATGAAGGAATTGAAACAATTGAATGGCCTTCACGATCCCTTGACTTAAACCCAATAGAACTTCTGTGGGACATTATGTTTCGGTCCATTAGGCGCCGCCAGGTTGCTCCTCAGACTGTACAACAGCTCAGGGATGCCCTCATACAGATCTGGGAGGAAATGCCACAAGACACCATCCGTTATCTCATTAGGAGCATGAACCGACGTTGTCAAGCATGCATACAAGCTCGTGGGGCCACACAAGATACTGAGTAGCAGAAATTAAGTTTTTGAAAAATGGACTAGCCTGCCACATCTTCATTTCACTCTGATTTTAGGGTGTCTACACAATTGAGCCCTCCGTAGGCAGAAAACTTTTATTTCCATTAAAGACTTGGCATCCTTTTGTTCCTAAGACATTGCCCTGTCGTTATTTGTATAGATATCCAACTTCATATTGAGATCTGATGTATCTTTTGTGTTTCTTTAAAGTGTTCCTTTAATTTTTGTGAGCAGTGTATGTATATATATATATATATATATACATATACATATATATATATATATATATATATATATATATATATATATATATAAAGTGCTTAAAAAAATGTAATGAACATTTTGAAAACACATCAGATCTCAAAGGGAAACAAGTCCTGCTGGTTATCTCTACTGCTATGGACTGCTATTGTGTTAGGAATGAAGGAATGCCACATGGTGTGATGGAACTCAAACTGATCAACCTACAGAGTAAGAAATGATGCGGCAGGGTGGCTCGTCCATTTTGCCGAAATTTCATTGCAGCAACTCCAAATCGTACTCAGTAGTTTGTATGCCCCCCAACCCCCACATCCTTGTATGCATGCCTGACAACGTGCTCAGGGTCACTTGCTCCTAATGAGACAACAAATTGTGTCCTGGGGATTTCCTCCCAGATCTGGAACAGGGCATTACTGAGCTCCTGGACAGGCTGAAGTGTCGGATGGACCGAAACATAATGTCCCACCCAGAGGAGTTCTATTGGATTGAGGTCAGGTGAGCAAGTGTGGGGGCCAGTCAATGGTATCAAATACTTCATCCTCCAGGAACTGCCTGCATACTCTCGCTACAAGTGGCCTCTTTGTTATGTACCATAAGGAACCCAGGAGCCACTGCAACAGCATAGGGTCTGCTGCTCCAGCTACCCCAGACAGGCAGAGCACACAACACACTTTATTTCTTCTTTTTCTCACTCCCCACAGTACAGGACACAAAGCACCAAAGCCCAGTTCCTTTCTTCTCTCTTTTCCTTCTCTCTTTCTCCACTTCCACTCCTCTCCTGGCAAACTTCACGCACCCCCTCCCAACACTTCCTCCCTAGTAGTGCCTGATGGCTCCTTTTTCAGGACACCCAGAAGGACTCCAGGTGTCCAACAAGCTTCTTCCAGCAGCAGTTCAGTTGTGGCGGACGTGCTACTAAATAGGGCTCGGGAAAGGTCGAGGCACCCCCTGGCGGTGGCCACGGGCCCAAGCAGCACTGAGCTTTCTCGTTCCAAACCTGTAACCCCACAGGGGGTCTACCCACTAGTATTCTGGGAGAGATAATGTCCAGAATAAGCTGTCTCCCCCAGTCCTTCCATTATAGAGGCATTCCAGCTGGGTAAGGGTCCTGGTGGTCCACCACAATATGTATACACACGTGTTTGTCTGCTCATACACACTTCACACACACACGCTTTAATTTCCTCATCTCCTCTATAACTGCACTCTTCTGCAGCAGTTTATAATGTTTGTTGTTTAACTTCTGTTATTTGGATGTGATGCTGTTCTGTTATAAACAGATCCAAAGCTGCCAAATTAAATTCCTGTACATTTTGGCCAGTGATAGTGGGTCTGATTCTGATTCTTATTTTAAATAAAAGTGTTTGCTGCTGAGACTCTGTTCCTCAAGACACAGCCAACTTGATACACAGCAGACATGTCGAGCTGACAAAAGTGTGCAGCCCACCAGGAATAAGAGTTTCAAACATCACCCATAGAGCTGACTGGTGGTTAGTGAGGGCAGGTGAAGACCCCATGGTGGCAGCTAATGGTGGAAAAAATTAGGTCATTTCAGGTCAGTTGAGTTTATGTTTGAATTTTGCTCTTCATTGCGTGCTGACTCACAGAGCTGAAGGAAGCCCCCAGCTATAATGCAAATCACATCTGGAATGGCAAGAAAACTTCCAATTAAGTTAAACACAGCAATTATCAATGCATGCAGAATTTGTGACATTAAACATCAGGACATTTGTCTTACACAAAAACATTTTAAGGAACTTTAAAATAATAAAATGTCAAAAACAAATTAATTACTTGTTGGAGATTCTTACAGCACTATACAAAAAAAAGCTACCAAGAATTTAAAACAGTGGGATGAAGGCAGAGCCGGACAAGAGCTTTTCATTTTCTAAGCCATAGGAAAGTCAATTCTTTAAACAATGAAAAGGAGCACATTGACAAAAAGGTACAAAGCATTGTAAGAGATGGGATGTGCACAAACACTTACAGAAAAAGGTGAAGACCACCCAGCTATCCAAAAGATGACATTCCTTACATCACAGTTCCTACGTCTTAATCTGATGTGCATTAGAAATAAAATTCATGAACCAGGTCAGGTCAGGTCAGGGTAGGGAGCATGCACCATTACAGTGCGTTGATGCACCTACCTCAGGATCCCGTTTGGCAACCCCCAATTCAGACACGCAGTCCAGTCCCCACCTCTGGAAATGACCATTTATCTGCTTGAATCCAGGTTTTGCACGGGTGTCTCCTTGGCCTGGTCCAGCCACTCGGATGCATAACAATGAGGATTCTGTAAGTCGGATCACCTTCAGGGAATTGCCCACATGGCCATAGTGCTGTAACTGACGCTCCCTCATAATACAGGTAATGTGCCTCCTTCGGGACACCATGAGGAACTGCTCATTCGAAGGAGTCCAGTCTTCACCTCATGTCACTGGATCGCGTCCATGTATCGCAACCATAATGCAAGGTAGGAAGCACCAGGACCTCATGACCCCCTATGATCTCCTAATCTGTCTATAGACTTCATAGGAAGAGTCACCAGAGACATGAAGGTTACTGCTGAGGTAAATAAACTTCTCAACAAGATCAACACTCTGTCCGCAGAAAGACACACTGCTGATGGTCATTCCCAAGAGGTCATTAAAGGAATGGCTCTTGGTTTTTATCAGGAAACTCACAAACCCAGACACTCAGACTCCTCACTCAATCTCTCGAGAGACCCTATAAGAGCCTCCATTGATTCCATGAAGATCACAGCATCGTCGACTATTTCTTCACCAACAGATGTCCCACAGCCACTAGACCCCATGACCTGCCCAACACCCAGTCCATACAAGCATTAAACAGAGTAGGAGCAAAAACAGACAGCTGACAAACTCCAGAATCAACTGAGAAAACCACAGAGGTTCTGCCACTACTCAGCTCAGCACTCCCAGTAAAAGTGTACAGGGCAGCCATGATATCCAGCAACTTCGGGGCGATCCTGGAAAGTCTCAGGGTGTCCCACAGAGCAGCTTGATCAACTGAGTCGAAAGCTTTACGAAAATCCACAAAGGCTGCAAAGAAACTCTGCTGATATTTGTGTTTGTGCAACATGAGACCCTCAATGCCAGGTTGGTAGACTTTTTAGGAATAAAATCAGACTGCTCTGGTCTCTGATAGGTGAGCAAGGGATCACAGATTGTATTGAGGATGACCCAAGCATGGACATTACCAGGCACTGAGTGCAGTGCTAATCCCCTGTAATTGCCACAGTCCTTTCCATATAGGGAGAACAAGTCCCATTTTCCAGTCAATAATGGGTCACTAGACTATAGATGGTGAGTCACTTGCTCACAGGTTCCTCTAACATACATTTCCTTATCTACACTTAGAGCCCTCACTGTCATCCTTCTCAGTTCCCGGTACAGACCGGAGTTGTCAGCAAGCTATGTGGTGGGACTTCTCTTGATGATATTCAGAGTGCCCTGCAAGATGAAACACCTCCTTCTGGGAACACTGGTAACACCAACACTACCCTCAGCAACCTTCAGGGTCTTGTCATGGAAGGGCTCACGCTTCACATTAGGATCTGCAGTAGCACCAAGTCTGGAAGATACTCACACAAGCTCTTTGAAAACTCATCAGTAACAGTCTGATCATGCAGTCTGGCAAAGGTCCAGCCTCATTTTCCTAGTAGGTGGTAGCCTACTGGACCTAAGCAGGATCTTCAGAGTAGCAACAACAAGTCTGTGGTGAGAATTCACAAACTGGGCACTTATGTAAACACTGTAGTTTGTAAGAGTCTCCAGCATCTGCCCACAAGGATGTGATCGATCTCCTTCACCACATCACCAGTATTGGAGTACCAGGTCCAAAGAAGTTTCTCAGGTTGCTGGAGCCAGGATCCAGCTATCCATAACCCCTGACCATTTGCAAAGTCAAGGAACACAGAGCCACTTTCACCATGGTCACCAGTCCCATGGAGACCAACACAATCAGTATTGTCTGTGCCAGTGGTTGCATTGAAGTTACCCAGGACCAGAGGAGTGACATCTCGTGGGCACCCATCAACCACCGATCGAAGTTGCAAAAAAAAGGTCTCCCTCACCTAGACATCACTCATCGTGGTCAGAGCATACACCGAGACAACAGAGAAGGCACCCAGAGAGTGATGTGATCTGAGTCTCATAATACTCTCGTTGAAAGGAGTGACATCAGACACCATCGGAAGGATAGATTTAAATCTTATTATATGATATCATCTACTGTTAAATTCTGCTCCATGCTTCTAAAATTTTTATTTTTATGCTGTATTGAGGATTTGTTCTGTTTTGTGCATTGCATTGTATTGTATTGAACCCCCTTCATTTTTGACACCCACTGCATGCTCAACCTACTTGGAAAGGGGTCTCTCTTTGGACTGCCTTTCCCAAGGTTTCTTCCATTTTTCATTACAAGGTTTTTTTGGGAGTTTTTCCTTGTCTTCTTAGAGAGTCAAGGCTGGGGGGCTATCAAGAGGCAGGGCCTGTAAAACCCCATTGCGGCAATTCCTGTGTGATTTTGGGCTATACAAAAATAAAATGTATTGTATTTTATTGTATCGGAAGGAGCCGATCCAATACAGCAACAGCTACTCCCTGAGTATGACATCCATCAAAGTGACCAGACCAATAAAAGGTGTACCCACCTACAGAGATCTGGTCAGTCTCAGGTCTGCCCACATCAGAGAATACCACCACTGAAATGTGGAGTTTATGAAGCTCCTTTGACAGCAGAGGAAGATGATTGTCACGCCATTTAGACAAGATGATCTTCGTGCCTACCCACCCCAATTTGGCCTTTTGCAAACTCCAGTCAGCTAAATCACTAGACATAATCGTTACTAATGTGACCTACAGTGACTCTGACATGTCCCTTTCTTTGATGTCACTCATTTCAGTCTAAATGTTATTCCTCACATACAATGTCACATCTCCTCCTCTCTTTCCTCTTCTGTCTTTCCTGTGGGTTTTTAATCACTGATGTGATGTTCATCTGAATCCCCGATATTTAGCCATGACTCCATCATTCCTACAATATGCTAGTCTGAAGCCAATTCTGTTGTCTCTGGTTCTCTTGTTCTGGGTTTGACATTAAACTGCATCCAGCCCTGCAAGTGGTCCTCCAACTTGCAGGGAAATCATGGGGGTTGATGGCAGGATTGGCTCTACCGCCACTGTAAAGCTTCAAACATCTCTGAGACGACAGACAGGACTCCATTGTGCTCTCTGTGGGAGTAACTCAACTGTAGCCGCTTATAGGAAAGCTGCTCACATTATGAAGGGGATGCGGGAAAGCCCTCGGGAACCCCAACCCCTGAAGAGTCAAAACCATTGGAGACCAAATGGGGTCAGGCCTGTTGGGAATCAGAACTAGTGTGGTGCAGAGGTGTATCCCACTGTACAGCAGCACTCGGGTCCCAAATTGAGTTAAGCAGGCTTGTGGATCATCTTGTGTCTCCATTGTGACAATCATCTTTCTCAGTTGTCGAGGCAGCGTCATACTCAGGGAGTAGCTGTTGCTGTATTGGATTGGCTCCTTCCAATGGTGTCCGATGTCACTTCTTTCAACGAGAGTATTATGAGACTCAGATTACAGCACTCTCTTGGTTCCTTGTCTGTTGTCTTGGTGTATACTCTGACTGCAATGAGTGATGTTTCAGTGAGGGAGACATTTTATTTGCAACTTTGCTCGGTGGTTGACACTCCTCTGGTCACGTGTGACATCAATGCAACCTCTGGCACAGGCAGGGCTTCCAATGAGGATTGTCTCAGTCCCCATGGGTCGGGTGACCAGGGTGAAATTGACTCCGTGTTCCTTGACTTTGAAAAATGTCAAGGGCTGCGGATTACTGGATCCTGGTTCCAGCACCGTGAGCAACATCTTTGGACTTGGTACTCCAGTACTGGTGATGCAGTGAAGGAGATCGATCACATCCTCGTGGGCAGACACTGGAGGCTCCTAGAAAACTGCAGGGATTACATAAGTGCCTAGTTTGTGAATTCTGAGCACAGACTTGTTGTTGCTACTCTGAAGATCCTGCTTAGGTCCAATAGGCTACCACCTACTAGAAAAATGACACTGGACATGGACAGACTCCAAATCCATCCTGTTATTGATGAGTTTGAAAAGAGCTTGTGTGAGGATTTTCCAGAATTGGTGCAACTGCCGATCCTAATGTGAAGTGGGAGACCTTCCGTGAAAAGACCCTGAAGGTTGCTGAGGGTAGTGTTGGTGTTACCTGTGTTCCCAGAAGGAGGTGTTTCATCTTGCAGGGACTTCAGGATATCATTGAGAGGAGTCACAGTGCATGACTTGAACCATCTGTACTTAGAACCAAGAAGGATGGCAGGGAGGACTCTGAGGGTAGATAAGGAAACGTCTGTTAGAATAATCTGTATGCAAGTGACTCACCATCTATAGTCTAGTGACCCATGACTGACTGGAAAATGGGACTTGTTGTCCCTATATGGAAAGGATTGTGGCAATTACAGGGAATTAACACTGCACTTGGTGCCGGGTAAGGTCCTTGCTAAGGTCATCCTGAATAGGATCCGTGATACCTTGCGGTGAGCACTGGTAGGTGATACCAGTGACCAGAGCAGTCTGGTTTAACACCTAAGAAGTCTAACATCCTGGCATTGAGGGTCTCATGGAGCACAAACACAAATATCAGCAGAGTTTCTTTGCAGCTTTGTTGATTTTCATAAAGTGCTTGACTAAGTTGATCAAGCTGCTCTGTGGGACATTTTGAGACTTTGCAGGATCGCCCTGAAGTTGCTGGCCTGTGCACTGTTACTGTAAGTGCTGTGCAGAGTGTAGGCAGAACCTCTGTGTTTTTCTCAGTTGTTTCTGGAGTTCATCAGCTGTCTGTTTTTGCTCGTAATCTGTTTAATGCTTGTATGGACCTGGTGTTGGGCAGGGCCGTGGCATCTAGTGACTGCGAGGTATCTGTTGGTGAAGAAAAAGTCACTGATCTTGACTTTGATGACGATGCTGTGATGTTCATTGAATCAATGGATGCTCTGATCAGGGCTCTCGAGAGACTGAGTGAGGAGTCTGAATGTCTGGGTTTTCTGGTTTCCTGATAAAAATCAAGAGACCTCTTGATCACAGCCATCAGCAGTGTCTCTGTCTGGGGAGAAAATGTCGACTGCATCGAGTGGTTTACTTACTTGGCAGTGACATCAATGTCTCTGGTGACTCTTCCTATGAAGTCTATAGACAGATAAGGAGATCATAGGGGGTCATGAGGTCACTGGAAAGAGGTGTGTGTTGCTCGATATCTTTGGTAAAGGACAAAGGTCCAAGTCCAAGTCCTGCTGCTTCCTACCTTGCTATATCATTGCAAGACATAGATGCTATCCAGTGACTTGAGGTGAAGACTGGAATCCTTCGGTACTGTGTCTCTTTGGTTTGACTTTGTGTTGAATGAGCAGTTCCTCACTGTGTCCTGAAGGGGGCACATTGCCGGCATTTACAGCACTACAGCCATGTGGCTCGATTCCCTGAGGGTGATACAGCTCAGAGGACTCTCACTGTTGAGGACCCAAGTGAGTGGACCAGGCCAAGGGGATGCCCACATAACACTGTAAGCAGATAGATTCAAGCAGATAGATGGTCATTTCAGAAGGAGGGGACTGGTCCACATATCTGACC
>NW_024385246.1:0-6281 GCF_016835505.1 Polypterus senegalus
TCAAAGGACTTGAAATTTGCGTGGCGAAGCGTGCCGAACTGTATACGATAATTCTCTTCCGATCAGCTGTTGCTGTGATTCACACTCAGATACAGTGATATAAATACTTGAGTGGTGCAGTGAGAGTAATATGGAAAAAGATGATCCGATGTGTCAACTCTACGGGAGGAGCTGAAAAGAAGAAGAAGAGAAGAATATGCGGTTAGTTTCAGTGTATTTATAAAGCGCGTCAGGAAAATAAGGTGTAACCACACAGAAACAGTAGCTTGACGCTGGTGCCTCCAGTCTGCAAAACCGAGCGGAGAACTTGCATACGACAAGGTATGAGTACCGTGGAAAAGTCGATGGCTTTACGCCAAGTGTAGGTTTTATATATCGTGATTTGAACATGGAAAAGTTCTTACACAACATTTCTGTACGTATGCACTATTTATACATAAGGCCCCAGGAAAGTAGGTTGGATGTGTAATATGTAATATGAATATGCTGGTAAAATAGTTATGGGAATTGCAAATTTAATGGGAAAGAGAATGCGAGGGAGGCCATAGTGAAGGTAGATGGATAAATTAAAATAAGATCTGAAGGAAAATGGCTTGGCTGAGGTGGAGGTGAAGGACTGAGCTGTATAGACAAGGTTGATCAAGCACATTGACCCCAATAAAGACGATGAAGAATCGAGAAAAATCCATTGTGAACGATAGGGGCGCCCTCGCTCCCTTGAACCCCTGTCCACGACTCCAGACACCAGGTAAAAGTCCTCAAATCGACTTTATTTTTCTCCCACAGTGTACAAAGCACACTCTCCTCCACAATACTCATATAACTCACAATACAATCAATAATAAACAAATAACCAATCCTCCAGCTCCCAGACGCGTTGCCACCCTTCCACCCAGCTCAGCTCGTTGTCTGGGAGTTCCCATAGTCCTTTTATAATCCCTGACCCGGAAGTGTTTCTGCCCAATAGTCCACAAGTCCTTTTCCCTTCCGGGTCAGGGTAAATCGTCCCTTTCTTCAACCCGGAAGTCCATCGCTCTTCCTGTGACGAACCTCCGGGTCACAGGGCACAGAAGCCCTCGGTCCTCCCTGCAGCTCCCTCCTGTGGCCCCCACGGCATCCAGCAGAGCTTTGCATAAAAACTCCAATGTCCATGATGCCCTGCTGGTCTTCTGGGGACCTCCTCGCTGCAAGGAGGGCTCCACCTGGCGGCTTGGGGGTATTGGCCGGGATAAATGGCCGGCCATCCATTACACCATGTAAAAGAAATAGTGTTGCAAAAAATACTGGCAATTATTAAAATGCTTGCTGGGACGTGCGCGACCCTCAAAGAAATACTTTATTGCAGCAATACTGTGTCTGTCTAAAGTATCAATCTCCAAATCCTGTCCTTCCTTCTTCTTTCCTTATGTAACCAATTGCCACACAATAAGCTCTGTCATAAATGTCAAAGTAGGTATAAGCTTAGAATGCTGATTCTTCAATATTTTAAGGAACATTCCATCCATCTATCCAACCAGAGTTGCGGCAGTCCTAGAAAGCAAATACGCGGACAGTAACAAACCATGGACAGGGAGCCAGCTGATCTGTATAATGTAATATACATATTTTAATGGATTTTATTATAAAAATTACATCAAGTATATGAGTATTCTAACAGCTCACAGCTCCAAGAGGATAGTGCTTGGAAATCTCAATCGACTTATTTGGCAGTCATCATCATCTGTAAATATGTGCTATCCTTTATTGTCATTGTATAGCACAATGAGATCGATCCATCCATCCATTATCCAACCGCTATATCCCAACTACAGGGTCACGGGGTCTTCTGGAGAAAATCCCAGCCAATACAGGGTGCAAGGCAGGAAACAAACCCCGGGCAGGGTTCCAGCTCACCACAGTACAATGAGATTCAGTATGCTAATGCTCCATAAACTTATTTTCCTATAAAATAATAATAATAATAATAATAATGAAAAATATACAATATGAAAGCCTAAGCACAATATACATTTACATATTGTGCAGAGAGTGCAAATGGTTCATGAAGTGGCTCAGGCTTTGCAATATTACAGTTGTAGTGCAAGTTTACAGTGAGGTCATTGAAATTCAAAGTACAAACAGTTCTACCAGGAGCACTTGATGGACTGATTGAGTGCGTTTAGAGCTCCTGGGTTGAAACTGAACCGTGAGGTCCATGTAGGAAAGACACTGAAATGTTTACTGGATGGAGGAGGTTCAAATAGACTGTGGGTGTGGCTTAGTGGAACCATGTAGATACTGGTGGCTTTCCTGAGTTAGTGTGTGCTATAAATGTCCTCCAGGGCTGGAAGCTGTATCCTGATATTCTGCTGCAGTCTTGACACAACCAGCCGTAAAGCTTTCCCATCAACTGCTGTACAGCTGTGATTCTACACTCAAATACAATGGGTTAACATACTCTGACTGGTACACTGAGGTAACAACTCTAAAGCAGCGATGGTTTTGGGCTAGCTTGGCCATTCCATGCACCAATATCTTATTACAGGATGATTACAATCAGGTGCCTTAAATTTATAAAAGATATTCAAGTAATTTCAGTACATTTGATAAAGCCTGCATCATGGATGTGAATCTAAAAAGAAGGGGAAATCACACAGAAACAGTAACACTGCTTTGACACTGGGTGTTATCAGTTTGCAAACCCAAGCAGAATCACAGCTATCTGCATGTCCTTGATTTGGACGTGTACCCATCTCTCACAACCTTCTTTTATATTTCACAAAGAATTCTTCTGAGCTAATTGGTGTATCTAAGAAACAAAGAAGGCAAAGAGTTTAAGCAGCTGCTGCAGAATCCCAAATAGTACAGAATCTTCAAAGGCCTGTTCAATAACCAATCATTGCTGACAAGGCCCTCGCTCTCAACCTACATGTATGATCCATAGATCACCCCTTTGATTGTTCTAAGGTCCTCAAGCCCCTTTAATGTGTAGTAAAAGCAGTCTTAGACAATATCAGTATCTTTTATATCTGCCTTCTCACTGTCCATCTCATGCCTCTTATCGTCACACCACTAACACTCAAGCGATTCCCAGTAAAAATAATCCCTAACTCCATGTATGTCCTTATTCAGCTTAAATCGGGCTGTTAGGGTGGTATCCCTATCCCTACCCGTATCCAATGTGCATACTTTGTTTCCCTCTCTAAATACAATGCTGTGTTCCCCAGGTAAGTCAACTGCTAACTGCACAATTGCGAGCGAATGTTCACGGACATCAAATCAAAACAACTGACCCACTGCCTTAGTGGCACTGATTTAATTTCATCATGGTCAAGAGTAGTACCCTCTCTATTGACAACATTCACACAACTGTGTCCTTATATACGTATTTGAAGAAGTACTTCACAGTCTTTACTGTAGCACAGACCTCTACATTGATATGGCAGTT
Organism: Polypterus senegalus; assembly: GCF_016835505.1. NCBI lineage: Eukaryota > Metazoa > Chordata > Cladistia > Polypteriformes > Polypteridae > Polypterus > Polypterus senegalus. The sequence goes on from NW_024385246.1 coordinate 3,428, forward strand.
GAAATTGTGACTCAGATACAGGTTGTAATTTACTAACCACTCGCTCATCACTGTCCTTCCACCAATCGTAATTCTTTGACACTGCCTAATTTTCACTTATCCATCCCCATTGGCTGATGTCTCTTCCTATTATTCCTTTGGGACATTTTTGGAGCATTGACCATCTACCATACATGGTGCTGATGAATTCAAATGACCACATGGACTGTGGATCAAATTTTTATCTATGATCTCATGGAGGCGAGGGTCTTGAGTAGGATCTGGCAGCTCCAAGTTTAGCAGCCCGTTGATGACATCCATATCTTGCGGCTTATCTTTGCTCCTGAGAAATAGAAGGGTGTGTGCCTGAGGGCGACCTCTCTTCTGAAACACAATGACGTGGACTCTTGTCACAATCACTCCTAATATCTGCTTTTGCATGATATCATCGATAAGCTCATTTAGCTTAAGCTGAAACCCTCCTACAAAGAAATCGGCCTTATCTCTGGCCTGTGACCTGGCCCTAATTTTTTTGTAATCTCCTTCCACTGCAGATTACACATCATTGCAGGTAAAATGTCAAGTTCTATTTATGTCATCCATCAACCCATTGTACATTTCGATCCTCAATGGTGTTTGGGTTTGGCAACACAGTTCACTCAACTGCCTTCTGTCCTCACTTCACATAAAAATAAACACATCACTCCCTGCACTCAAAACTGGTTAAAAGTATTGTCCCTTATTCCCAGTGTGGTGGCGGCTGGGGGTGGTACCAGCTGGGACGCTCGAAAGGATCGGAGGAGGGCTTATGCCTACTTCAAACCACAAGGGTGCGACTGCCCTGGTGGCTTTGGGGACGACGAGAACGGAGCTTAGAAGCTCAACCCTATAGGTGCCTGTGGTCACCGCCGGGGGCGCCCCAATGCCAGAGGAACCCTGACCCGCAGCACTTCTGCCACATGAAAGTGATAGGGGAAGAAGATCAGGAAACCGGAGTGCTTTCAGGTGCGCAGCCAGTACTTCTGCCACACTGGGGAGTGCCGGTGGAAGATTGTTGGGAGACACCTGGAGCACGTCCGGGTGATTATAAAAGAGGCCGCCTTCCTCCATTCGAGGCTGGAGTCGGGTGGAATAAGGACAAGGTCTTGGAGGGAGAAAGGAGGCAGCCTGAAGAAAGAAAGGCATTGTGAGGCCTGGACTTTTGGGGAGTTGTGTGTGCCACGTAATTGGTAAAGATGAATAAACGTGTGTTGGGTTTCTTGGGTGTCCAGGCTGCGTACCATATCAGTCATTAACAGTAATACTGTGTTTGTATTACTTTAACCCTCGGATTTGTCACAGTTGTTCTTCTTTGTACTCAACATAGAGCCTTGTAAATGCAAATTAATATTTTCTCTCCAACTCTGATACCCGTATGGAAATAATTGTGAATATACAGTACCTTTACATACAAGTTTGGATCAAGGAAACTAATTCTCCAGAGACCTGCCAGGCAGCCAACTGGGAAACCAAGTCTTTGGGTTCCAGGGGAGTATGGTTACAAAGCTAAAACTTAATGAAACTGATGAAGGGCACTGCCAGGAGTGGAGCCTGTGGCTTAATGTTACTCAACACGGGAAACCTCACCTGGCCTGGACATGGAGAGGATTGACAGATTGATAGCACTTTCTCAATTCTGTGAGTGGTGGTGCATGGCCGTTCCTACTTGGTGTAGCGCTATGTCTGGTTAATTCCAATAACAAGCACAAAGATCACTCGGCTAATGTGTCAATCTAATATAAACTAATGTGAATTGCAGGACACATTGATCATCAACAATTCTAACACACCTTGCGGCCCTGGTTCTGAGGATCGCCTTTCTGATCAATTGCCACACTGCTCCCTGTGGATGGTGTGGCTGGGCATTTGCAGGGACCCAGGCCCCCCTGTCCTCAAAAGCAGACCTGTGATGCTGTAATGTTACCCTTTCTTCCATGAGAGAGGGAACTGGTCTGTGAGAAGGGCATCGGACTGGCCAACCACACAACCTCTGCACACTCCCAGAGGGTGCCATTGGGATAGCCAGCACCTGGTCATGGAGAAAAGACCAAATGTGGTTTCCCAACCGTGTCCAGAATGGGGGATACAGACTCCCACCATCTGACTCAGACCTCATTTCAGAACATTAGAACATTAGAACACTCTAGACGAGAACAGGCATTTCAGCCAAACAAAGCTCATCTGTCCTATCCACTTATTTCTTACAAAAAAACATCAAGTTTTGAAAGTTCCTAACGTCCTCCTGTTCACCACACTACTTGGTAACGTTCTTTGTGTAAAGAAAAACTTCCTAATGTTTGTGCGAAATTTACGCTAACAAGTTTCCAACTGTGTCCCTGTGTTCTTGATGAACTCTTTTTAAAATAACAGTCTCGATCCACTGTACTGATTCCCAATTATGTCACCTCTTAATTTTCTTTTGCTTAAACTGTAAAGGCTCAGCTCTTTTAATCTTTTCTGATAATTCATCCCCTGTAGGCCTGGAATCAACAACAACAACAACATTTATTTATATAGCACATTTTCATACAAACAGTAGCTCAAAGTGCTTTACATATTAAAGAATAGAAAAATGAAAGACATAATTATAAAAAATAAATCAACATTAACATCGAATAAGAGTAAGGTTCAATGGCCAGGAGGGACAGAAAAAACAAAAACTCCAGGACGGCTGGAGAAAAATAAAATCTGTAGGGATTCCAGACCATGATACAGTCCCTGTAGTTTTTCTTGAACTTATCAGCTGCTATGTCCTTTTGTGCCTGAAAAACTGCACACAGTACTCAAGATAGCCTACAGTGTGTTAAAGTTCAGAACCTCCTGACTGTACTTCTGC
>NW_024385247.1:0-106829 GCF_016835505.1 Polypterus senegalus
GTAAAAGGAAAGATCCCCCAACTCATGGTTAAATTCAAGAAAAGGGGGGTTTCCCAAAAGGGGTACTGACACAGGAGGATGATCCTTTAAGCGTCTTTGTTTTTTTTTTTTTTTTTTAATATAAAAAATATTGTGAAGATTGTATATTTTTCACTTGGCTGTTATTAGTTGCTTTAAAAGTAAATACAGCTAAAGAAATATTTTTTGTCTTCATTTCATGCTGCAAAGAAGAAAATTATATACGGGGTTTGCCATTTATATGGATACACCTTAAAAAAAAAAGGGGAATTTAATTTCCTGTTTGTGGCACATTAGTATATGTGAGGAAATTTTTCAAGATGGATGGTGGCCTTTTTAAATCGGACTTTTTATCAACTTTTTTTTTTCAATGGAAGGGCCCTGTGAAAAATAAATTTTTGGGAATTTCAAAAGAAAAACAATGATGTGCGGAACATAACTTTTTCTTTCATGGTTATTTACAAGTTTCTTTTGTTTCAACTGACATGCAGAGGTTAACCGTGAGGGGGGATAAAAATTGTGTTAGTCTGGTGGCAGTAACGGGTCATTGGAATTTCAAGAAACCCCCTAAGGAACCCCCCATCCCCTCTACGTTACAAACCTTTTAATTTTGTGAAACTGGTTCAGTGTTGGTTTTTTAAAAAAGGGGGTTTGAAAACTTCACTAATAAAGCATCGTGGCTTCCTGCTTCATTCAGCAAAGCCCCACGTAGTACTTCCCCGCTTCACTGGAATGGCATTGGGAACACCCCCGGGGTTTGCTACCCAAATGGCACCCACAAACTCCAGCTACTGCGAAAAAGGATGCCAGATGGCCCCTGGGTTTTCGAATGGGCAAAAAAAAATGGGGGACCCTCAGTTTAGAAGTTTTTTGTTCAGTGATGAGCAAACTTTTATTTAAAGGGGAATTAACAAAAACCCCGCTATTTTTGACACTAAGCCACATTGGGGTGTCCCCCCAAAATTTTTGGAACCAAAAAAATTTATGGGATGGTTGGGGTTTTGGGATCAAAAAAATAGGGGGCCCTTCATCAATGGAAACCCAAAAGGGACGGATATGAAAATTCTACATGATGATGTGCCCTCTTTATCACTGAAGCTGGCGTTCCCCCTTTTTTCAGCAAGATGGTCCCCCCCATTATGGGTGTCAGGTCCGAGCATTCCTAGATGAACGTTTCCCGGAAAGTGGATTGGTTGTGGGCCCCGTGGCCCCGGGGGTTCCCCCAAACACCCCCGCTTTTTTCTTTTAGGTCATCTAAGGCAATTGTCTATTTGTGAAGAATGAATGGCGCACCGAAACTAGGATACTGGAACCCTGTCAGCATTTCCCCCTCGGTTTGCTGTCAGTGGGGGAAGAGTGGGAAAAAGGGGTTGCTTGACAATAACACAATGGGCACATTAAACTTTTTTTAAAGTGGTCAGAAACTTGTAAAAACTCATAAAAGAATAAAGTTCGTTAACCAAACACCATTGTTTTTGTAAAAATTTCCAATAAGTTTGATGTGTCCTACCCTTTTCCCTAGAAAAAAAAAAAGTTGGACCCCAAAAATGGCCACCATGGTCCCCCTTTGGGTTTTTCCCCCCATATATAATTGCCACAAACAAATTTAATCAAAACTTCCCATTTTTTAAAATGTACCCCCATATAAATCCCCCTGTTTTTTAAAGGGGAGGGTTTTCCCAATCTCCGACAGGTCGAAAAAAATGTCTTCAAATATGGTTTAACGGTTTTTTAAGAAATCCTCTATTTTAAAAAAACTTTTATCATGTTTTTTTTCTGGTAGGATTTTAAAGGAGTTTGGGCAAATGTTTTTTTATTAAAAAAATACTACTTGGGGATTGGACTTTGGGCCCCTTCATTAACAAAAAAAAGGTTTTTTTGTATTCTTTTATATTCTAAAATTTTTTTTTAAGATTAATTTCCAATCCCCTCCCAAAACTGTATAAATAAATAAATGGCTCATAACAGAATAAATTCCCTCTTAATTTAACTAAGAGCCTAGTGATAAATATGTCATAATAAAGGTTTTTTTTGAAAATCAGCACTAAGGAAAAAAAAAAAACTCTTAATGAAAAACCCAAGTATGCTAATTTGTGTTTTTTTGCATAGGGAAAAGGATCAGCATTAGTATTTACTGTACTAATACTTCTAGTTCTACTTTTGGGAAAAATTCCCGTTTTATTTTGTGAAAAGCTAACACAAATCAATTATTTTGTCTTTGTATATGTTTGGGAAAAATTAGCATAATTGTAATTAAAAATTGAAAAAAGGAAAAAATTAAATTTGGAAAAATAACTAAATAGGATTGATGAAAACATTTAGTGAGCAAAAGTATAGGGAAAAACCTAACACATTTTTTTTTTTATTTCAGGATTATGGGTAAAAGCCTGCCCAGGCTGTCCATTTTCCAAAATTTTTTTTCTGCTTACAAAGTCACTTTATATTGCACAGTGAAGTTTTTGAAAGTCTATCTTGTTAAATTTCCCCTCCCTAAAGGAAACAAAAAGATTTTAAAGCACATTAAGTTATTCAGCTCCTCAAACCAACCATATGGGAGGTTTAATTAAAAAGACCAATCTAAAGTTGATGGTCCCCCAAGACAAACAAGCTGATAGTGTAGAGCAGGCGTGTATTACTGTAAAAAGTGTACCAAGAGATCCTCTTTACAATGTTTGAAATATCTATGGGAACATTTTCACATTGGCATCCTTATGTTGTCAAGACAAATGAAAATCTTTGAATGGAGCTGTTTAAGCTGAATGTAAATCCGGGGAAGGAAACATACACTGCAAAAAAATGCTTGTTCATCAGTCTTATGACAGTCCCAAAATGTTATTGAAATCATGACGAATGGTTACCAGGTGACTGCGATGATGGGCATACCAATGTAGTAGTACCAAGATCTAAGCCTCTGATCTGTTGGCCCCCAAAACCCCAAAAATAAAAAATATTTTAGGGGTAACCCAAAAATTCCCCAAATTTCCCGCTAATATAAAGGGCCTTTTCACACAGATGATGGTTTTCCCTACCCCAGGTTTAGGTTCTGCGGGCATGTCCCAAAGTTCATTTTAAAAAAAAAAAAACCTACGGGGTTAAAAACATTCACAGGGTTACAATCTGACACAGCAAGTGAGAATCCCAATGCGGAAAAGCTCAAGTATCAGTTCCCCAGCAATCTCTCTGTAAAGCAGCTTTTCCCGGTGGCGCTTTTCCCGCCTGCCCTCCCAGCCTCGGTGCTCCCCTAAGGTTAATTTGGGGGGAAAATTTACCCAGCACTAGGTATCCAGCAATGAAACCAACAGAGCTGCCCTCAGAGCCCCGACTAAACTCTTTCTACATCTACCAAAAAAATGAATTCAACTAATGCTGGCATATTATAAAGTGGAAAAACTGTACAATCTGTTGGCTCCCCAGAAAATGTTTACATGCACATTTTTAAAAAAGAACACAAAGCTGAAAAAGTGCCCGCTGTGGCTAATTATATCATGAAAATACATAACTTTAAAGAAGTGTCTGTTTGTAATTTTCCTTCCCAGTGACACACTGTTAAAACATATGCTCATCCATGGATTGTCTTTCCACATTGTCGGTCCCTTTTTAAAGATGTAGAAGTTGGTAGCACATTCCGTCTGCTCACCCAGATGAAAGTATGGGGCAGAACCCCACTCCCCACTGACTTCGATCTAACCTTGCAAATCCCAAAAAAATCAGCTGATTGGATCTTCAACATTGATGCTCCAGAAGAGTCGGCTTTCGCACAAAACCTCAATGATTCCCAAAACTCCACATAAAAAGCTGGATACACCGTATGCCCTAAAAGTGCACATCAAGCTGCTGTCCCCTACAAAAAAGGGTGTAGGGGGAAAACCCTCTTTCCTTTGTGTTTTCAATTTTTTAAAAGGGCCCCCTTTCAATGCATTGGGTTTATTTAAGAGAAAGACACCAGGTAATTTAAACAGTCCATCCAGTGGAGAAAAGAAACTTTTTATATAAAGATGCATTCACTGTTTGGGGAATATACACAAGTAACATGACTGCATCTACCATTACTTTACCTTGTTCACTGTCGAGGTGTTGGAGAAAGCACAAAATGGACAGAGAAGAGCAGTGCAGCCAGAGTTATACATCGCGGAACATCCCGCACCTCTTAAGCGAGAGCTTGAATTCACTGATCCGGGTCTTTTAAAAAACGGAATTGGACAATGATCATGTTGCATGTGCCCCTGCTGAAAAACCAAGAAGCCAATTTAACAACCCTAGATCCCAAGGGTCATGAAGATGACTCCTATGAGGCTAGAAAAGTGTTCTTGACACAGTACTTCAGTAAAGGCCATATCCTTCCAGGAGAAATTAAAACTTGCAGCAAGCTTGTGGTTGTGGAAATCTGATATTGCTGCTCATTTGGTGCAAAAAAGAAAGGGGTGTGTTCGAGACTGTAGAGAGGTACAAGGCTGAGTCCTTTTGGGGTTCAACATGAAAGTAAATAAGTTAAAACATGACCTGGATTTTGACCCTGAATGGTTTTTGAAAGTAAAGAGGATAATGACAGAACAGCAAAACAAATACTGCAAGATCAGCTGACTCGATTGTAGCGTTTGGAAAGCTTGGCTTCTAACCGTGAAGGAAACACTAGAAACAAAGGTAGGCCTGGATGTTTTAAGCAGAACTTCAGACCCTCTCTGCAAATGCACCAACACAGAAAAAGCAGTTGCAGTGTCTATTCAATCAAGTCTGAGAAGAAACAGCACAGCAACTAATACTACCCAAAATAAAACTCTTTTAAAAAGGCTAATCAAAAGCTTTTAAAGAATGGAGAGATAAAACAGTCTGAAACAGTAGTGCAGGCTCCAGGCAGTGCATCAGAAGGTGAGGATACCCGATGTAAAATGTGTGAGGATGCAAAGAAGAATCAAGGTAAAAGGCTCTGAAGATGAATCTGACTAAAGCTGCAGCAGTTTCAAATGAGGAACAGCAAGAGGAAAAGATAACAATGAGATGGAGGAGGAGTAGAGAATCTCCAACAGAAGATGGATTCCACATCTGAAGGATAATTCTGCTTCTGAAGAAGAAACATTGGAAGAAAAGGATGGTTGTGAACTTGAAGAGGAATCTGAATTAAAGATGGGCTCCTCATTGTGATAGTGGTCCTGGATCACGGCATACTTCTGATATGAAGAGAGGCACAGTGGAAAGAAACAAGAATAAACCATTGCACAAAGATAGTTACCAAGGCAGGCACTCGGTTTGCAGGAAAATGTTGACATTAAGAAAGAGTTCCCAAAATGGGAACATTCAAATGATTTGGAAAAAGGCTGGTCTAAACGGGTGCCATCACTATGGAAAAGTACCTCACCAGAAAATGAAGAGAGTTGCTCAAATCCCCCATTGGGACTGGCAGAACAGCACAGCAGACAGTATAGAGGGATAGTCGGAGTGGGCTGTTTTTAGCTGGAGCAATCAATAGACAGCATGTCTGAGAACTCCTCTGAGGCTGTGCACAGCAATACCTGGAGTTGGACTGAGCAGCCAACAGGCCTAGTCTGTGTTTCTGAGATGTACAACATTGTAAAACTGCTTCAAAATAAAAAAATCAAATCCAGAAAAATCTTAATTTATAATAAACCGTCCTGGATTTGAAGTTTTCTGAAGTCTGATAGCTGCTCCTACGTATTCATTTTGTATTTACAGTGGCTGGAAATGTATAATAAAAAGTTTTAAATACTGGTGTAGAATTATCAAGCAAAAGTAACTTGAAGTGCAAAGAGGAAGTTTGATGGTACATACAAATAACTAAGAGTTGAATGCTGCCTTCATTGCTTTACCACATTGGAGAGTCTGTGTATTTAGCTATTTACTTACAGAAGATTATCATTGCCTTCATAGTTTATGGCAAAGTTTAAACAACATTAAGAGTAAAATACTAGATTTTGCAGAAAATTTAATGAAATAAAGACCTTCAATTTTCATATATTCATTTCAATAGTTACAATGTATATTTGTACAGTCTTTAGAACTATCCTGAAGAAGCTTACTGCTTTTGTGTGTTAAGAAATCTTTGCCTTTTGTTTCTTTTTCTTTGTTTTGTTTTGTTCTTGTGCACATGCTATGCTTATGAAATTCTGCATTGCTCCTTCATCATATAACTAGAAAGTGCTGTAGTGACTGTGGGGGTTTTGGAAATTAGAACATTTGCTAATTTTTTGCAGGCCAGCTAAATAAATAGCGTCCACCAAGCCTGTATGAAATCCAAGACTTTTGTTGCATATAAGAATCATGCCACTACTATTGTGCTGAAACAACTTCCCAAAGGACTGTGGTTTTTTTTTTCCATTTTCTATATCTCAGCTACACCATTTACTGAGTTTAATATTCCATAGATCTGTACTTTGTAGTATGCTGTGTTGGGGTGCAACCGTCTACAAAAAGCTACTGCAACTAGTTTTTACTTTAATAGAGAACACCTCTTGGTGGTGTAAACATTATATCATCTAATATATGATTCACTTGTACGTATGTTAATTTGTGCTCTTTATTTACCTTTGTATTTTTTCATTTAAACATTTCTGAACAATAAAGTGCTGTACTGTGCTCTGCAGTGACCACTTTTTCTTGCATTTGACCTTTGACCTCTGTTTTCTGTCAAACTTTACTTTTGTTTTGCTGTGCAACGCTCCCTGTTCATATCTTTCAGTCATATGGGTAAAGGTAGGGGCTTGCTTCAGGCTGCTAGATAAGTTTCAGTTGACCATGAACTGGTTTATGTGGCACTCATCACTAAAACCACACAGCCAGTGATTCAGTACTACGCGACACTCAAACGTAGCAGCCTGTCACCAATAACCTCTGTCTGTTCAAAAGCGAATTTTGTACATTTTGTATTTTGTCAAACATCGTGAGATATTAAATTAAAATATCTGACAAATCATCAGTTGTCTTTGCTTTGGTTCACTATCCCTTAACCTCCTTACTGTTGTGTGTCTTTGAATGAGTTGTGAGTTTTCCATTGTCTTAGTCACATCTCAATGTCATTTTCGCCCACAGGTAGTCAATTAGTCATATGTTTGAAATTGGCTCCCAGTCATGTTTTACAGCATCAAGCCATTATGCATTTCCTCTGTGCTCCTGTCTTGTCTTTGTGCAGGTGGTATCAGCTGTAAAACACTGCCTCTAGATCGCTTTTCTAAATGTCTGTTTTCATATTTCATAATATGATTTCAGAAAGTGATTTAATTTTTCTCTTGCTTACTAGTATATTGTTTAAAATGAATTGATCACAAACTCCATCCTTAAGTTTGTTAGTACCATATTATAAACCACAGTGATGATGTGCATTAAAAAACTACAAACTGTTATAGATGCAGTGTTTTCCCAGTGAAGTGATGTGTAATGCAACTTTGTGGTTCTTTGTTTGTGAGTGATTTTGAGAAGAATCTGATTGATATTATTTGGAACTGTGCACATACATGTATGTATACCCTGCACACCATTGGATTTGTACATTACCACAAAGTGTATTTATTTTAGTACTGTTTGTGGATTGAAAACCCAGAGTTACAGGCATTTATATTCAAACAGTGAACCTTAATTATTTTCCTGCATCTGTTTAAACTGTAAATGTAAGATGGTCTTTAATGTATTTCTTTTCTTGCTTTTCTGTACTCTACTGCCTATGCAGGGTAAACATACACACATTCAATGATGAACAGATGTGCCCCAAAGTAGTAGTTTACATTGATGGAAACAGACCTACATGGTGTAATAAATGAAATCTTAAAAATCACCATGCTGTGCTTCAGTAGTCAAGCCACATATAGGATTATTAGTTTGGAATGACACTTACAGATGGTAGTTAATGCGGAGAACATGTCAATTCATATATCTTGTATTTCTACTCCATGGTGCTTTTCAGAGAAGCAGTGCACCCTGAGTGAGAAGAGTGGGATACTAAAGCCACTTAGCTGCTACATTTGGGAAAAGAGCTGTTTAGCTGTCTTATTGGTATGCAACAGTTAACAGGAGGTTCTTCAATTTAAATATCAGGGTGAAATTGCTTAGAAGAGAGATTGTCCTTGAATCCATGCTACTCAACACACAGCCCCGTGCTTGGCCCCTAAAAACATCTTCTAGCAGGCCCCCACGGAAGTAAGAAATGTGCTGAAATCTAATCGTTTTCAGAATTTAAAGCCCTGTAAAAACAACAACATTTGTTTTTCTCTCACAAGGAGGCACAATAGTGTTTTGTATACGGTTTGTCCAATTCAAGCGAAGCTCCCTTATCAATGCTAAGCAACCAAAATGTTTAGAGTTACTGGTGAAAGCGACAAGAAAATGGCAAAACGCAGAATCTCAGACGACCATTTAACATGTGAGAGAAGAATTCACATTAACTGAAATAATCAGTAAACCTCTTTCATGTCTGCTTTAAGAGCATAAGCGGTACCAAAACATGCAAATAACCAGCGTCACCATAAGCTGTCATGCCGGCTTTAGGAAAATTATATACCCCCTCAGACCAGTTTAAGAAAGGATAAATGTGCTCACTTCTTACGACAGCCTACGCAGCCAGGAAAGATTTACTACTATACAAAATAAAAGTGATTAGATCTGACCTCATATAAAATAGTACGGAATATTGCAAAGAGGCACGCAGGCGTTTTAATGAAAGGTGAGCTTCTTAAATATGTTTCTTGGAGTGAAGTGAAGCTCTTTTCACGATTTTAAAAATAAGTTATCATTGCTCAGATATCAGTTTACAACTATCACATTCTATACTAGACCAAAAAGGGGTTGAAACAATTTCAAAATTTTTGAAAACTTGTAACACAGCCTACTGTATGTAATGCGGAACATTTTGGTCTGGCAACTGAAGCAGGTCAACTGACATAACAGACATAGCCGGGTCATGGTGTGCGTGTGCTTTTTTAATGCCATGGTCTTGCTGAGGAAATGCTCACACTTCTCCTCTTAAAGCCTGAACAAAGGAAGATATTTGTGGCCCTGTTTGATTTTTTAAGGGACCAGGACATAAAATTGACTGAGTAAACTTGTGTCAGATTACCACTCCGTCAATGGTCAGGAAGGAGATAGGTCTTGCAGCGTTACTGAAAAAGAAGCAGGGATACCCACGTTTTTACATATCACTGCATTCCATCACGAACAGTTATGTTGAAATTTGACAAAGAAATCAGAAGGTGACAATGGAAGGTAGTAAATTTAGAAATTACATCCGAGGGCAGTCACTAAAGCACCGAGAGTTTCGGTCTTCACTGGAGGCCATGAAACACAATGTCACGCTTCATGCTGTGGTTTGATGGTTAAGCGTTTTAATAAAGGTTTATGGATTTGCTCCCAATAATTCGAGTTTATTCAGGAGAAAAGAAACACACTGATCAGCATATGTCCATGACGAAAAAATTCATACTGGATGTTGCTTTCTTACCGACATCATAATTTAAATGCACTTAATTTGGAGTTACAAGGAAACAAGACAGATCTCTGCATTCTTAATGGTAATGTTTGGCTTCATGAAAAGCTACGTCTCTATCAAGAAACAGCTTCAATAAGGCAATTTACTCATTTTCCGTTCCTGAGTACTCGGGATTGGTCAACTGTACGGCACTTCTTTCCGGCCGGCGGCGTTCTGAAATTATCTTGCTGAACTTTCCAGAGATTTAATGGTCACTGATCCATGGATTCGTGCAAGAGAAAGTCTGTTTAGTACTATGAGTAAAGTCTGCTTCGGAGCTCACAAAAGATCTTTGGGTTCAAAATAGTTGAAAATAAGATTCTTGATTTGCAGAATGACTGCATTTTACAATAAGTATAAAGAAAGAATCAGTTTGAACTTTTGGATACGTTATATATCAGGTGCAGAGTATGGTGCTCAACTTGCAGAAAAAATGTATTGATTTTGTATCCAGCTGCGAATGTGAAAGCGCATTTTCAGCGTGGAAGTTATCAAGTGCAAACAACGCGATTCACTCACTGACAAGAACCTAACAGATCGTCACGTGCTGCAACAACTGGATATCAGCCTGACATAAAAACTGGTCAGCAAAATGGAAACCCAGTCTTCACATTAGACCAGTTTTACAATATGTGTTTTGTATGTTGGATCTATTAAATGTGTTTAATGTACATACAAGTTAGTTGAAAAGTAACTTCGAAGGCTTTATTTTCTGAAAGGAACCAAATGCTGTGTATATAATTAATCATAACTGAATTTCATCAAGCACCATATTTTATTTGACATGTTTTGGATTTAAAGTTGTATAAATAAACTGTTTAAGGTTGACGAGAGAACAAGTAATAAGCATCTGATTGTATTACCATTTGCATTTATGGTGGGGCATGGCACTATTCTATTACTATCTTTATGCAGGCATTTAAAAACAAAGGAGATTAGCCAATAAAATATGAACTGATGTAAATTACATTGGAGTTTCAAATAGCTTTCATAATTATTTTAAGATGCATTTTACTTTACTCCCATTTTCAGATAAAATGTTATTTAATGGAATTGTCCTTATCTGATGATATATTATGATTACAGCAAAGAGAAGTCTTATGTTAGCTCAACTTTAAATAAAGTGCTAGTTTCCACATTTATTATTCTTTTGAAGGATTGTTTATTAGCGTAACCCCAAATGCCAAAGAAAATTTGCTAAATAAATTTTCTAGTTTAAAAAACATTCTAGCTTAAATCTTTGAGATCCACTAACGTAAAAATGTTTTTGGTGGCGCTGGTCGAACCAAATTCCCAGTTTTTAGCCTACTGAAGTACATGAAGTTAGTAGCACTGTCATAGATGATAACACTCCACCATGATACCACTTCAATTAATTGATATCTGTGCTGTGACAACCCGGTCACATAATCGTAAAGTCTTCTGTGGTGATAAAGGTTCTTCTGAAGATTCTCAGTCTCAGTTTGAGAGAGCTACAAAAAAAAGTTTGTTCCGAGTGGTTGTATCAGTGAGCTCAACAAATGTGAGACAGCCAAACCTCAAAAAGATCAAAAACTTGGCATCATCACTCATATAATGTAGTACAAAACAGTAGTCCATAGGTCATCTTCATTGAAAGATGTGTCCCTAAGAGTGAGAGCACTGTTTGCTCTTCAGGCTATCGACTGTCAATAGAAGTGAATGTAAGAGCAATTCTTGGTATACCTGGCCATCCTGACCTAATTGTGTGCTGGCAGCTTCATCATGGTGATAATTACATAGGTACCAAAGTCACTTAATTACCTAAAGCTTGCAGAATATTTCCCTCTTGATTAATTCAAATTGTTTGTTGTGAATGCTCCAAGTGTTTGTTCAATGGAGTACTTTGCTTCCATCTTCTAACTTTTTCATAGACAAATATTTGCCAATTAAATTTTTCAGATGGAGAAGCTTCTACATATTTTTCCAAAAACTGTTTAACACAATAAGTATGATTTTTTTTTTAAGAAGCAAATTTGTGTCAAATACATATATGGTTTCTGTAAATGGTTAAATGTATGTCACCCTTATGAACAGTTGGTCTTTTTATTTGTGGCTGAACTGGATACTTTTTTTTTGCATTCCAGTACTATAGGTTACCTTTTCCTTCACTTCCTCCTTGGTTTTATTCCTATTCTGAGAACCCTGAAAGTGCCCTCTGATGACTCCGGAAGTGTCCCACTGCTGCAGTACATTCCAGGGTCAAGAGGCTACACTGCTACTAGTCCTATGAAGATGAAGCCATTAGACAACTCAGTCGGCCATGCATCATCCTCTTAGCATACTGGGATCTGCTCCAGCAGTGGGAAGCAATACATCATAAAGGTGTGCTCATGCTCTGTTGATGCAGAGTCTCCATAGATGGTTTCTCAACACAGATCCACACTGGCAGCAACTGCAGCTGCGGGGTAAGTAAATGAGCCACTGCACTACGTGATTGCCTTTACATGTATCCTTTTCCCCAACACTTCTGTATCTAGTGAAAAGCAAACAGATGTTTAAAGGTTTGATAATTAAATGTCATATTTTCCTCTGAAGTCTTTTAAATTACTTTTCTTGTGTACTTTCTAAGTGTGACAAAACAGGTGGATGTTACATAGGTGGCATAGTAATGTAGGAACCCCATATTTAAAGAGGAAAATATTGGTGATTTCTACTAAATATTTAATTAATACAATTCTGCTGTCAATACTTGTACCATCCTGCAATAAAATTGCTAAGGCGTTGGCTATCATGCATCTTCATGGAAAAAAAAAAAATCTTTTGGTCCTGAACAGCTCAGGCAGCCAGTATGAAGAATTTGCTCTTCAGTTGTAGCACCTGTAAAGATACAAAAGGCAATGTGAACAGAGCAATAGCATCAAGCTTTTTATCAGAGCTGAATAAATCTTTGCTTCTTTTGTTGTTATGAAGGTGAAGGAAGCAACAAAGCTCACTAATTACACATTTTTGTCAAGGGTAAAGACCATAACCAGGATCTTTACAGCCCCTTGGCAGCTGGTTCCTCTCCAGAGTGCCATGGGAATGGCCTTATGTAGAAGTGAAGTGGGATGGAAATTTCACCTATTTAGCCAAGCTTCGGCCAGCCGGTGGCACTTGGAATTAGAGTTGGTTGCCAGCAATACTCTTATCATCACAGAGCCAGTTCAAAGTGTGCATCTGATGCCTGCAGCAAAGACTCACACACAAAGAGGATGGCTGGAGCCGTGACACCTAGCATCAACCTGGCCATCTAACTTCACTTTATATCTAGTCTTGGTGCCTGTGGCAGCTTCATCGTTTGGTCTCATGCCCAGTCTGAGCAGAATAAGAAAGGATGTATGGTAGACATTGTTTGAAGACCAAGCCCACTTAGAAGAATCTGAGGTGGTTTTGGCTTCCAGCAATGCAGTTTCGAACTGGACGCCTACCTGTAGTTTGTGCCCTTTGTAATATAGTCTTACACATTGTTTTATCTACACCAGCATTTCTATAGTTTTTCTTCAAGCTAGTGTTTTCTTCTTCATTTTCCGGTAGCTAATGAAATCATTGCGCCTCCTTTTTTATCAAATTTTTCCCCCATTTTTAAAATTGTACTTTATCGGAGAGATCTCGGGAAGCCATTCTGCTTTGAAAGGCACTCTGTGAAGTCTTGATGGCAGACTGGCTTTTACCTTCATTGACAACATCTATTTATAATAAACTGCCTTGGCTCTGAAAGGGCAGCAGGAGTCTGTGAACATACAAGTTTCAGTAACATGAAGAGTTGCCTCTGCCATGTGACAGGGTTGAAGGGGAGTGTGAGTTCCTTTAGGCTGGGGTCCTCAATCACCAGTCCTGGAGTGTCGCGGTGTCCTAAAGTTTTTGTTCTTGATTTACTTAATTAGAAAGAAATTCTCACTTATGAATTTAATTTCATGTCCTTTAACTCTGCTAATTCTCATATCCTAGATTTTCTTCCTTTCCTAAGGATATCATCCAAATGATTTGAAGGGTAAAATGGATGAGTAATTCTCAGTCCTTCAGTTTTTCTTCACTTACCTTCAAAGGTAAACTTTTGATGGAGACAGTCAGGAGCAGTGGAACAGGTTTAAAAATGTTTTACATGTAATGCAAGAGAGATACATACCTACATTTGAAATTAATAGGACATGTAAAGCACTCCACAGTGGATAATAAAGATTTTAAAAAAAAAATTTGCAAAGGAAAAACTTTGCTTTATAAGGCATATAAGACTGTTGCAAAGTAGATAAATGAAGCGTGTGAGAACATGAGGCAACCATTAAAAAGGATATCAGGAAGGCTAAAAGACAGTTGGAGAGAATATAGCAGATAATGGCGAAAGAAGACCCTAAGAGATTCTTTCCAGTATTTTAGTAGTAAAGGACAGTCAAAGGAGGAGGTCAAGTGCATCAGACATAGAAAAGGAGAATTAAAAATACAGACAGTAAAATGGCAGATACCTAAGCACATTTTCTGAGGTGTTTACAAGTGAGCAAGTGGTTAACTGCAGAGGTAAACACGACTACTAAGGAGGTACTGAGGGATTTGGAAATTGTAGAGGAAGTGCTGCTCAGATTGAATAAGCTGGTCGACAAATCACCAGGGGCCTCGTGTATAAGCGTGCGTATGCTGCACAGAAATGTGTTGCATATGAACGTTTTCATGTTCAAAAATCGCGATGTATAAAACCTAAACTTGGCGTGAAAGCCACCACACATTTCACGGTACCATACCTATCATATTCTGAAGTTCTACCTCAGTTTTGCAGATTACGGCATCCAGCGTCAAAGCAGTGCTGCTCCTGTGTGATTTTATCTTTCTTTTTCTGAATCCACATCCATGACACAACAATAAATACACTGAAATTAACTGCATATTGTTTATTGGTTTAATGCATCTGATTGTAATTAATCAGTAACAATATAATAGTCCACAGAATGGTCAGATTATTCTAAATACCATAGCTGATTTAGCGTTGTTACTCTTACTGCACCTTCTTCTTTCAGCTGCTCCCTTTAGGGGTTACCTGTAGTTATCTTTATCCATATTACTCTCCACTGCACCACTGGAGCAGCTGATCGAGAAGAAAATTATCGGTATGCAGCATCAAACTGCGCTGCCTCAGCCATGCTTCTATTTGAATTTCTTCTCCACACTGCAAATGCTTCAAAACCTTTGCACCAATGCGAACCTCGTGGTTTTACAAAAGTTTCATCCAAGAGCTCTAGCACTCTATAAGTCCATCAACATCTCTTTATAAGAACTGTTTGTACTTATAAGTACAATCACCTCACTATGGAAAACTTGTGATACAGTTATAATATTGCACAACCTGAGACACTTTATAGGCGTGTTTACATATGATAGCGATATCATTTTAAAGATGAAATGCAGAAAATATGTTTATTATATTATACAGATAAAACTTTAACTTTTATTTAAATAATCTATATTGTTAATAATTAAAATGGTGTTGCTCGCTGTAAGGATCTCTGACACTCCGCTCGCGATTGTTCCTGCCTCGCACTGCTTGTAGCTTCACTGGGACTGGCGTGTTGAAGGATAGAATAATTAAACATGTACTACGAAGATATTTCAATGTTCCTTAAAAGTTTTGAAGAATCGGTGTCATAAGCTTACAGATAACAACGTCTATTACAGAGCTGATTGTGTGGCGATGGGTTTACATGGAGAAAGAAAAGGAAGGACAGGAATTGGAGGTTAGTATGTTTGACAGAACAGTACTGCTGCAATATTATTTATCAAAGTCGTGTACAATCACTGTGCCACCATGCTCTCATGTTTAATAACGTACTTTGCTCTATCATAATGAAAATGATATCACGTATACATACCAGTATTTTAGTTATTCAGAGCTGTAATATCACGAATGTAATGGATTCTGTTTCCTGTCAGAGGAAGAAAACTGGTTTAAACCGCGTGGTGATTCACACACATAGAACATCAAATACAAAAAATCATTTAACGTGCCTACTTTAATTCTGATGGGATTTGAGAAAACTAGTAAATTAAATGATTTTAGATTAAGTTTATGATGTTCTACTTTAATATCAACAAAATAAACTACGTGATTAAAGTGAAAATTTTTGAGATTATAGTTGACATTTCATACTTTTTCCCCACTGTGTGGCTTTTTTTTCTCTGTACCATAAGCAGCTTTCATATGACACTCAGACGGTGAACACAGCTTTCGCCTTTTCATGGTGACTTTGATGTCACGACTTCTTTTTATTTCAGGCACTATGCGACATGAACTTGAGCTTTTGAGTTTCTCTGATACCCTATGTCCTCGATCAGCTTCCTTTTCTTGTTTATACTGTTTAACCAACAAATAGTATGTTTTCCTTTGCCTCCACTTGGTATTCGTAAAATTTTATATTTTCCTATTACTTTCCCATTGTCTTTACACGAAGGCTGGGACTTAAGGGCAATTTATATTTGTTGCATATTCAAAGAAGCATAATTCTGGGAGGAGATTGGGCGGGACAGCAAACTTGCGTTCATGTCTTGCGTTACTTTTCATGCTGATGGGGTTTATGGCGGAAGAACATGGAGTTGCATACGCACAGATTCTGCATCTGGATTTTCTGTGCATACACATTCCCACTTTTGTGCTTACGCCGTATGTTATAGTGTGAGTTCTGTGCAAGGTGGTATACATGAGGGCCCCAGGACCAGATAATATTTATCCTCGAGTTCTTAAGGGCTAGCGAGTACATATGAAACCCTTCACACATTTGGAAGAAGTCATTGCACCCTGGAGATTTTGAGGACTGGAAGATAGCAAATATCATCCCATTATATAAAAGAATTTGATCAAATTGAGCCAAAGCAACTATGCAGTAAACAACATGCATCTCGGAGAAAATTAATGGATAGAATTATTAAGGATAAGATTGAGCAACACCTAGCAAGGACAAGTTATTAGGAGCAGTCAGCATGGGTTCAGAAGAGGTCGTGTTTTACTAACGTGCTGGAATTGTATGGGAGGCAACAAAAGGATATAATTAAAAGTGGAGCATATGATATTACAGTATTTATCTTGACTTTTCAAGCATTTGATAAGGTGCCACATGAGCAGTTGGGCAACAAACTAAATGAAGTGGAAGTTCAGGGTGATGATTTTAGATAGGTGCAGAATTGGCTCAGACACAGGAAGCAGAGGGTGATGGTCGAGAACCTCATCAGAACTGGCCGATGTTAAGGTGGTGTTCCACAGGGTCAGATGTAGGGCCGCTGCTATTTTTAATATATATATAAATGATTTAGATAGGAATATAAGTAACAAACTGATTTATGTTTTGAATGATACAAGATAGGTGGATTAGCAGATAATTTGGAATCCGTTATATCATTACAAGAAGGAGTTGGATAACATACAGGCTTTGTAGCAAATTAGTAGATTAAATTTAATGTCGGCAAATATAAGTATTACACAATGGGAGGTTTGAAAATTGAGTATACATTATACAAAGTTTAGGAGTTGTGGTTGCTCTACACTATCAACTTCATGACATTCATTAAGAAGGCAAACAGAATATTAGGTTATATACATGCGATGTCTTGGAGTACAAGTCTAAGAGTTATGCTCAACCTTTATAAAAATACACTGGTGAGGCCTCATCTTTGAGTACTAGGTGCAGTTTTGGTCTCAGGCTACATGAAGACATGGCAGCACTAGAAAAGTCCAGAGGAAAGGCGACTAGGCGGCTGATTCTAGGGCTACAGGGATTGAATTATGAGGAAGATTAAAGAAGCTGAGCCTACAGTTTAAGCAAAAAGAAGATTAGGGGTGGCGTGATTGAAGTGTTTAAAATTATGAAGGGCATTAAGTGGTTTGAAATTATTTACTTTAAAATGAGTTCATCAAGTTGTGAGTCACAGTTAGAAACATTAATGGTAAATTTCACACAAACATTAAAGTTTTTCTTTACACAAAAGAACAATAAACACTGTGGAATAAGCTACCAAGTAGTGTGGTAGGCAAAGTGGACTTTAGGGACTTCCAAAACTCGACTTGATGTTTTTTTAGAAGAATTAAGTGGATAGGACTGTGGCAAGCTTTGTTGGGTGAATGGCCTCTTTTCATCTAGAGGTGTTCTAATATTCTAATTTGTCAACAGTTATATCTCAATGATATCCATACCAGAATATACTAGGATTATTTAAAGTTGAAGCTACATCGTTTAGTGTGTGTTTAAACTAATTTATATTTTTGTGTGTGCACACTATGCAGCTAGTAATTTGGAAGTTTTCTTGTAATTATTAATTTTTACTGTATAAATATATTACAAAGACAAAACACTGTAAAAATAAATTGATACTCTTACAAGATGGGAAAATGCTCAATTTAAAAAAGGTCTTTGAAAAGTTTTACATTGAATGGTAATATTGTCGGTGCTACTGGGAATGAAACACAACTCCTAACTGTCCCTGCAGTGGCTCTGATTGGTCATCTGATTGGTCATCTGCTGAGAGTGCAAGGGCTACTGAGACAAAGGTGGCGACGTGAGATTTTAAAGAACAATTCTACTGTGAGAAAGAGAGTCTTTTGTTGTTTCATGTCCTAGGTTGCATGTCTTTTGCCTTCCGTTTACCTGATAGATTCTTGTTTGTCTTGGATCGTCTCCTGTTTTGGGTGTATGGACTGTCTGGTGTCTTCCTGCTGCATGAGGACTGTCTGAGAATTTGTTGTTGTCCTGCGAAGAAAGGAGCGCTCCTTAGAGACAAGCTGACGGAGATGGGAGTAGACACACCTGGTGGCATAGTTATGGACTATCTTACAGACAGACCTCAATATATGCGTCTTAGAACTACCAGGTCTGACATTGTGTTCCAGCAATACAGGGGCTGCCATGAGGACTGTACTTTCTCCAGTCCTGTTCAATCTATATACAGCGTGGGCCTTCCAATATGATAAGGTCCTGCACATGCAAAAAGTTCGCTGACAGCCTGCTATTGTAGAGCACATCAGGAGTGGGCAGGAGGAGGGTACAGGCAATCAAGGCTTTGTTAAATGGTCGGCTCAAGCCACTTACATCTTAACACCAGCAAAACCAAGGAGCTGGTGGTGGATTTCTAGGAGGCCCAGGCCCCTCATGGACCCTGTGATCATCAGGGTGATTGTGTACATTCTGATAGTAGAAAATATAGAGTTGGCAAATGTGCATCTATGATATATCATTAATTAAAAAAGAACAAATTGGTATTAGTTGGCTCCTTTCAAAAAATCATTGAGGATACGATTAAAAATTGTTATGAAAACAGGTCGTAAATACTTAAGGTTGAGAAACGTTTGCCCTAGATAAAGTTAATCTCAACTAAATAAATAAATAAATAAAAACAATATTATTAAATAAATACTTCCAGAAGAATAGAAGTTCAAGAGCTTTTAAAATGAAGATCTGCCTCTCCTTCACTCATTTTTTCAGATTTCATTTCATGTTTCATTTAATTTTCTTTGCTGTTGTTCAGCAATTGATGACACCCACTAACTCCCATTGAAGCTTGTTTATGTAAGCTTTATGAACTCCATTTTCCTTGAAAACAAGAGGATGAAAAATTCTTTTCCTCATCACTGCAAACAACACAGAATAAGAAACTGTCTCTTTTTTTTTTTTTTTTCAAAGCAATTTTGGGTGAAGTGCGCTTTCTGGATGTGGACAGTAATTAGTTTATACGACTCAAGATGATTTTCGTAAAATTATTGCTTTCAATATTTTACTTCTCACATATAACACTTGTCATCTGGCGTGCTTAGGAGGCAGTGAATAAGCTCAAGGTGGTGAAATATTGCAAGATGGTTGATACTCCGGTAACAGTGTCTATCTCTCTTTCTCTCTGTCAGACATAAAGAAAATAAATACGCGTTGATAGATTCCAAAAGATGGAAGCTGAAACGTCATCCATCAAACCCAGATGTTGCCTCTTCCAAGCCTCTTCACATTGCATCAATTCCGGCTCCTCCTGATGACATAGTTACCAGTTCACATCACTTCCGGTCCACCTTTGATGACGTTGCATCTGTCCACAGTTTATTGTGATCTGCCGCATCAGTTCCTGTCTCCATTTTGTTCCGTCCATGCGACGCCATGTTTACATGTAATGATGGTCAAATATTATTAATAGGCTTTTTGATCAACAACAAAGTGTACATCTCTTTCTTTGTCCTGCAGACATTGCTCTGAATTATAAGATCCCCAAACCTTTATATTTGTGAAAGCCTCTTATTTAGAGATTCACACACTTTATATTTATTTATATTGAATTTCATCTTTCATTTCCTCAAGACCCCAGAATGTTTTACTATGTGGTCTGTAGAAGCAGAGCGCAGTCTTGATTACTAAAGTAACCTTCTTTACTCCATGATTTTGTATATTGACAAAGTAGACAGAGAAAATGCTTAACTATGGCAACTAAATGACACATAAAGGTATAGTCGGATGTCATGAAACAACAACAGCAACATTTATTTATATGGCACATTTTTCATACAAATAGCGTAGCTCAAAAGTGCTTTTTACACATGATGAAGAGAGACAAGAACCAAGAAAAATAAGGTGGAAACACACAATTAACATGAATAAAGTAAGTCCAATGGCCAGGAAGGACCAAGAGAAAAAAAAACACAAAAACAAAAAAATCCAGATGGCTGGAGAAAAATAAAATCTGCAGGGTTCCAAGGCCACGAGACTGCCAAGCACCCTCAGGCATTCTACCTAACATAGTGACCTCAAACAGTCTCATTTGTATTCAGGGTTCTCATGGAAGGACTTGATGATGGCCAGTCATGTGGACTTCTGTGCCCCAATCCATCAATGCAAGGACATTACAATTACTTTGATTAGGTGGTGGTGTGGTGGCGCAGATTGCCACTACAGAAAACCGAAAAAAGAACAAAGAGAAAGTAGGGGGTTAGTATGGATTTTGGAGCCACATGAATGATAATGATGATTAATTGAATATACAGAGCATCAGGATTTAACTAAGATGAAGCTATAGAAGCCATGTTAAAGTAATGTGTTTTCAGCAGTGTTTAAAGTGCTCCATTGTATTAGCCCAGTGAATATTGGCCTATTGGCAGGCTTCTTCAGATTTTATGTGCATAACAGCAGAAGTCCATACACCACTTCTTAAGTTTTGCTCTTGATTCTAAAGCAGACCCTCATTTGAAGATCAGGTTACGATTTGGGTGTAAGACATTCCAAGATATAAGATGGAGCAAGATTATTTAAGGCTTTGTAAACCATGAGCAGTATTTTAAGAGTCATTTCTAAATGACACAGGTAGCTCGAAAGTATAAAAGTGGACATCAAAACTGGGGTGATGTGCTTGGATTTTCTTTTCTGAGTTCAAGATTCCATGACTGCATTTCTGCACTAGTTGCAATCGATTGATGTCTTTGGGTAGTCCTGGGGAGAGTGCATTACAGTAATCTAGCTGACTGAAAACAAAGCGAGAACTAATTTCTCAGCGATCTAACTTTTGCTATATTCTTAAATGAAAAAATGCTGTCCTAGTAATGCAGTTAATATGTGATTTAAAATTCAGGTCAGAGTCTATAATTGCCACCCAAATTCTTTACCTCCCGTCTTGACTTTTTAATCCTAATGCATCAAGTTTATTTCTAATACCCTCGTATACCCATTTTTTTGCAAGTCACTAAAATTTCTGTTTTCTCCTTATTTAGTTTGAGTAATTACTATCAATTCAAACACAAATGAACTTGTTGTGTCAGTGAATCAAGAGAGTCGGGGTCATCAGGCACTATTATTAAGTACAGTTATGTGTCATCAGCATCTAGTGCGCAACTCAATTAATATTTATTCCTAGGTATGAATCTCTGCCAAGGTCCTGCTTACATTTAGCACCATAAAAGCTCAGCATACACCTCATTTACTTTTTCTGTTTTCTTGCTTGAAGGTATTGCTGATCTCACCCAGTGGTGACCAACGGTAGAAACCACAATGCAATCACCATTGCATCTTCTTACACAAGACAGGGGCTTGCTGCACGGCCTAGTCTTCTGAACAGAAGCCAGCCTGCTTGTTTCTAAATATAAAAGATAAATTTCCATCCTCCTAAACACACAAGCTGTGAGAGGAGCAGAAGAGAGAAGATAAAGTTGTATTGTGTTACTTGTGGAAGTTCAAAGGTATTGTGCTTAATAAAATAAGCCAATTTGAACCTGGACTTAGGTGTTGTCTAATTGTTTCTGGTGTGTAGGGGTCCTGCTACACAAACTATGCACAGTATATTATGTTATATATACATATATCTTTGCTATATTTCTGTAGTTTCACATACATTTATTCTACATTTATACACACTTATAAAGGAAATATTTTGCTTGCACTTTTCTACATTAGCTGTAAACATATAGAATAAAGCAGAAAATGAATTTGATCAGAAGGTCAAGGTACAAGTATTTTACATAACTGAAAACTGTTTACAGAAAAAGAATGAAAAGTGGAATACAGAAATGCATTGCTTATTCAGCTATTTGTATAAATAATATTTGAATGACATGACAGAAAGAACAGCTACCTCATCCTTCAGCTACTGGGTTTAGCATAGCAGCATGATTTAAAAGTGCTGACTTGTTGTTGGGACTGATCAATTCAACAAGACTTGGACCTTCTCTTGCTAACCCAAATCACCTAAATTTAACAGAAGGGCAAGCAACAGGATTTGATGAGCTGGCCTTATCCTGCCGTACCAGGAGCTCCTTCCCACTTCCCTTCATAATAATAATAATGATATACAAGTGTGTTTCTACAGCTACTTGTATGTTTCAAGTTAATGAACATTAAAGTCAAACTAAAATTTTCCTCTAATGTTAGATGCTTGAAGTCCGCTTACCTTTTTTGTGAGGTGTAAGGGATTGCTTATACTTAAAAGGTAAGAACTTATTTTTCAGCAAGCATATCCACCCTACAAAGAAATACAGTTATAAATTGGAAAATCTAACATTTTAGCTCAATCATTTTAATACTTCAACTAATGATTACAATCATTACAGCCCCACACATTTCATCTTAATTTTTACTTGCCAAACAGTTAGAATATAAACTTATTGAATTTCTATTTACCAGAAAAAGGTTTATATATAGAAAAAAGATACATTTCCTAAATTCATCCTAAACCACCCAACAATATGGTTTCAAACTATATTGTCTTATCAATTCTGGCATACAGAAGCTTCCTTATTTCAGCAGTTTTATTACCAAAGCAGGAATATGCTATTCCAACAGCTTTGAGGAGTCCTTGCAGATCTAGAAAAAACATAAGTGGGACAATCGATCTATGTGTCCATTTAAAACTGCTATCTAGCCCTTATCTATTTGAGGCCAGGAGCAGTAGTGACACAGGCAAAGGCTTCCCTAAACATTTGTGATGGTGGGACAAGTCAAACCAGCAAAGGCCCTGGGCCTGAGTACAACACCATGGCAGAAAGGCTAACCCGTTAAAATGGCAACACCTGGTAATGAGGTGCGCCACCAGGAGGAAGAAGACAGATGTGCTAAGGTTGTGTCTAAGCCAAGCAAAGGCAAAGCTGAATGAAGTGGGATGGGGTAGGGAGGAAGATCACTTGGGCGAGCTGTGGAACATGAGTCAATATGCTGAGCTTTACCATCAGAGCCATACTTGATGTCCTGCCCTCTCCAACAAACTTGCTTCTTTGGTTTTGGAGAGGATCCAGCCTGTCTCCAGTGTGCTGCCCCAACAACTCTGCAGCCCCATCCTGGTGAGTTGCAAGATGGGCCTTTACCCAAGCCATAGAGTGTTGAGGAGCTTGACAGCACTGGAGATCAAGAGGGGTAACTACCAACGCCATACCCTTGGAGCTGAGACTGCCTCTCGACAGCAGATATCTTTGTCTGTGAGGGGCAGTCGGCCAAAGAGGTGTCTCAAGTAGCATGTCTATGAATGCAACCAGAGACTGGGAAATGCAGAGTGAATTTACAAATCAAGAATAACTTTCCCTGGAAATCGCAATAACAAACCTGCGGTAGACCCTGGTCCTTTGGTCTAATCCTGTCCACATGTGTTCATTGTGGAGCTGACAGTCCATGGGAGGAAGCCATCGATGAGGCATTGAAAGGAAAAAGCTGCAATATGCAAACTTGGCTGATGGGGCAGAGGACTGGGGAGGCTGGAAAGTGTCTGCATCAGTGGTGGAGTGGGCTGCAGGGTTTTAAGTAGCTAGTTCCACCACGAGGCTGTTGAAGGAGGTAGAGGTCAATGGGCAGACTCAGCGAGAAGACCATCAAGGAGCTCAGGAGATACCGCCATAGAAGCAGCCATTGGTTGTGGCTGAAGCGGAATGAAGACCGTATGGGCTGTCATGGAGCCTCAGCCTTGGCACATACAGGTCTGATCAGCCTGTGGTGAGGCCGTCCTCGGGCGAGGGTGTATTGTGATAAGGCGAAACACCCAATAACCCGGTACACAACTGATGACAATAGTACTGGGCAATGTACTGCCAGATGAAAACCATGAAGACACCTCCAGTCCTACCTAAGAAATCAATGCTGTCCTGATTACAAGGGATTAAAACATCTAAAACAGCATCAATTTGTACTCAAAACACATCCTATTTGACTTATAAGTCAATACTGTGCACTTTCTAGATGTGGACAACAATAAAGCTCCTAGGTCCATTTCATTAAACTCCCTGTCCCTATTGTGTGGTGAATCTAACATATTTAATTTCTATGTGTAACACTTTACGTTTATTTACATTCAATCGCGGCATACATATCTGCCCAAATCTGAATTCTGTCCACCTGTAATTGACACTGGCAAATGTAACCAAGTTGTTAGTTACATTTTTTATCAAAATCATTTATATGATTTTAAAAAAGATTCAGATTTGCCCCAATACTAATCCTCCTGGACATTATCTTTTAAAATGTAGAAAAGATGTTCTATCATAAATGCTGCTCTCTGCATCTGAGTCCGTTTTGAACCCACCTACAAACAGGCCTTGATCTGTCATCTATTTTGATGTGATCACTATGGGTATTTTATTAAAATCATTTTGAAAATGATGATACATAATATTATATTGCCTCTCTGGTCAAATGCTTTTGTTGCTTCTTCAGCGGAATTCTAATATTTAAGTGGAATACAATCTTTCTGTCTAACCATGAGTTGATTAATTCCTAATAAATCTATAATTCACGTCAAGTCTGGTCAAACCAAGTGAAGCAGCTTTATTGTCCATACCATCCCTTTACCATATTGCAGCATACGGTGTCATGAAATAACATTTCTAAGAGTTGTGGGGTGCATCATGCAAATAAGAACAGAATAAGTGCAAGACAAGTGAAGAACTATAGTATAAAAACATAAATGAATAAAGTGATAGGTAAATGAATAGATAGGAATGCATTAAAATACACGATCATACATAAATTAATGATAGTAACAATTAATAAAAAAACATCCATAGTAGCAAATGTTACCAATGTATTGCATATAAATAAACTACTAGGCATGGTAGCATGTGCTAGTCGATGTTTTCTTTAATAGTGCTTCCACTAAGTACCTCTGATTCATATTAGGTTTACTGGCCTGAATTATTATGATTGAGCAGTGACCTTTTTATCTAATAGCCGTATTGGTTTCCTCAGTTTTAGTGATTTCTGAAAAATGTATTAAAGGAAACCATGTCTGATCTAGTTATTTATTAGATTTTTACTTTTTATTTTGTAACCAGCATTCATTACATTCTTTCACTCCAGACCACAGAACAACCTTAAATTTTGCCTGTAGCTACTTAGCGGTTATTGACTTAAAAATATGAATTTGGGACATCTCCATTTCCTTCTCCATATAGTTAATTTCACGGGTACTGTTCTTAATACATTTCAGTTTTTACTTGAATACTCTTTTACGACTAAAATACTGAGCAACCATGTCTGGGTCAGCTTTGCATGTTCACAGTATTCCTGCCTAAATTCCTTTTAGCTAATGTCTTTATAAGCCTTCTAGTTGTGCTGGAATTTGTCATCTCCCTTTATAATATATATCTACTTTTCCTTTGATCTCTTTTAGCTCCTTATTTATCCGAGACAGATTTTGGGACAAACTTCTTTACTGCTCCTTGTCTGTATCCACACTTAAAATTTTTGACCTACTTTTAGATTCTTTTAGAATCTTTAGATTAAACCTCATTTATAAAATAATATCATTTTTTAGTTTTTTTTTTTTTTTTTTTTAAAAACATGACACAACATTATTTATTGTGTAGTGCTAATAAGACAAGAAACTCCCCACTACAAAAAAAAAAAAATGGAAAAAATCTTTGAAGTATATTCTTGTAAGGCTGATCCTTACCCAGCGGCAGCTACTTCTACCAAGACCTGGCCTGGATGAATTACTGAGGTGAACTTGTATACCAATCAGTACCTCTAACAAATAAAAATTAAACCCTTAATCGATGGCTAAACACTTACAAGCACACAAAGGCAGATGTATGAAATGGGTGTATAGTACAGTGGTGTGAAAAACTATTTGCCCCTTCTGATTTCTTATTCTTTTGCATGTTTGTCACACAAAATGTTTCTGATCATCAAACACATTTAACCATTAGTCAAATATAACACAAGTAAACACAAAATGCAGTTTTTAAATGATGGTTTTATTATTTAGGGAAAAAAAATCCAAACCTACATGGCCTGTGTGAAAAAAGTAATTGCCCCTGAACCTAATAACTGGATTTGGGCCACCCTTAGCAATAACTGCAATCAAGCGTTTGCGATAACTTGCAATGAGTCTTTTACAGCGCTCTGGAGGAATTTTGGCCACTCATCTTTGCAGAATTGTTGTAATTCAGCTTTA
Source organism: Polypterus senegalus (assembly GCF_016835505.1). Classification (NCBI taxonomy): domain Eukaryota; kingdom Metazoa; phylum Chordata; class Cladistia; order Polypteriformes; family Polypteridae; genus Polypterus; species Polypterus senegalus. The sequence continues at coordinate 26,354 of NW_024385247.1, forward strand.
TTTGAGGTTTTCTAGCATGAACCGCCTTTTAAGGTCATGCCATAGCATCTCAATTGGATTCAGGTCAGGACTTTGACTAGGCCACTCCAAAGTCTTCATTTTGTTTTCTTCAGCCATTCAGAGGTGGATTTGCTGGTGTGTTTTGGGTCATTGTCCTGTTGCAGCACCAAGATCGCTTCAGCTTGAGTTGCCGAACAGATGGCGGACATTCTCCTTCAGGATTTTTGGTAGACAGTAGAATTCATGGTTCCATCTATCACAGCAAAGCCTTCAGGTCCTGAAGCAGCAAAACAACCCCAGACCATCACACTACCACCACCATATTTTACTGTTGGTATGATGTTCTTTTCTGAAATGCTGTGTTCCTTTTCGCCAGATGTAACGGGACATTTGCCTTCAAAAAGTTCAACTTTTGTCTCATCAGTCCACAAGGTATTTTCCCAAAAGTCTTGGCAATCATTGAGATGTTTCTTAGCAAAATTGAGGCGAGCCTAATGTTCTTTTGCTTAACAGTGGTTTGCGTCTTGAAATCTGCCATGCAGGCCGTTTTTGCCCAGTCTCTTTCTTATGGTGGAGTCGTGAACACTGACCTTAATTGAGGCAAGTGAGGCCTGCAGTTCTTTAGGCGTTGTCCTGGGGTCTTTGTGACCTCTCGGATGAGTCGTCTCTGCGCTCTTGGGGTAATTTTGGTGGCCGGCCACTCCTGGGAAGGTTCACCACTGTTCCATGTTTTTGCCATTTGTGGATAATGGCTCTCACTGTGGTTGCTGGAGTCCCAAAGCTTTAGAAATGGCTTTATAACCTTTACCAGACTGATAGATCTCAATTACTTCTGTTTCTCATTTGTTCCTGAATTTCTTTGGATCTTGGCATGATGTCTAGCTTTTTGAGATGCTTTTGGTCTACATCTCTGTGTCAGGCAGCTCCTATTTAAGTGATTTCTTGATTGAAACAGGTGTGGCAGTAATCAGGCCTGGGGTGGCTCTGAAGTGAACTCAGGTGTGATACACCACAGTTAGGTTATTTTTTAACAAGGGGCAGTACTTTTTCACACAGGGCCATGTAGGTTTGGATTTTTTCTCCTAAATAATAAAACCATCATTTAAAAACTGCATTTTGTGTTTACTTGTGTTATATTTGACTAATGGTTAAATGTGTTTGATGATCAGAAACATTTTGTGTGACAAACATGCAAAGAATAAGATATACATTGGTTCAGATATATATATCGGTTCAGACCATTGGTTGAATATATACATTGGTTTTAATACATCCATTCAGATATATATTTCGGTTCAGATATATACATTGTTTAGGGATATATTAGTTGAGATATTTATAAATTGGTTTGCATAGATCCGTTCAGATATATATACATTGGTTGAGATACATCCGTTCAGATATATACATTGGTTGAATATATATATTGGTTGATATACATTGGTTTAAATATATATTGGTTAAATAGATTGGTTTAGATATATACATACGGTTCAATCATCCGTTCAGATATATGCAAACTGTATGATACCGTATTTAATCTCCTTCATGACTTCATCATTGCTTCAACACTGTTGTAATTGACATTTTATCTAGTAGCATATACCTGTCTGTCGCGTTTTGTTTATTAAACTCTCTTGTTTGGGGTCCTCGATTTCAAACACTTTTTTCCTTTCATTATTTAAAACACTACTTCGCTCCGTCCGCCCAGCTCATTGTAGCACCACACTTTCACTCGCTCCTCTTGTCCACCATGACAGATTCTTCTCAAAAGCTGAGTTACCAGGAAGCGTGATGTAACCATAGCCTCCATTTTTCACCTCAACAGGCTGGTTTTATCCATTGACGAAAGCTTGGCCGGTGATTTCTGTTATTCCGTATTGGCAGCATTTCATTAAAAGAACAATCTGTTTCAGCAAGGGAGCAAAGTCCTGTTTGCTTGAAAGAAGGATGTTATGGAGGAAAACACTGGAATAGCGCTATTGACTTCTTCTTAATGTTTATCAGTGATCAGGGACCAGAATGATCAGAATATTCCTGCTTCACAAATAACTGATGTCTGTTTTTATTGTAAAACTGGAAAACCACACACACCTTGGCGTACACAACACAAACTCACACGCCATTGAGTGTACTACTGATTAAGTGTATCTGTATCACGGAAGATCATTTTTCACTCAATAAAACTTTTAGTTTGTCAAAGTTAAACAATGGCGGTGATTTCTATTATTCCTTATTGACAGAATTTAATTTAAGATGATTCACGTCAACATGGTGAGAGGGTCTCTTACATTTTGACAGGCGATCTTTTTTTAGGCTTAAACATTTTGATTGACTTACAAAGAAAATAGTTATTACTTACCCTCTCTTTGCTTGAAATTGGCTTTTAAAAACTTTTTTTGATATAATTGGTTTATGACAGTATAAAAATAAAAAGTAGTACTCAAAGATTATAATGCGGCATTATCTAACAGGGAAGGGTGGTGGTAAGAGTAAGATTGACTTGGCAGTTAAATGATCACTGGTTTGTTGTGTCCGGGGGCTTCCTTTCTGTTTATTTATTTACTTATTATTTTACAAATTGTTTTTGAGTAGTAAAGCGTAAAGGAATTAATAACAATATTATTATTATTATTATTATTATTATTGTGCCACGATGTAGATGCATGATCAAATTCAACCCGCTGCGTGGTGGGGTATGAATAAGGAACAATACCACGAGTTCATTGAAATAATTACACAACCAAGGTGCACCGCATAATGCAAACATAATGTGTATATTATTGAGTAAAGGTTTATATAAATTAATTATATTCAACTTTTTAACAAGTTGAGAGATGACCCAACTGGTTAAATCTGCGAGAATATAAATGTATTGCTATAGTCCCACACATAGAGTATGTATATTATTAAAATGATGTAAAATTCCTATAAAAATGGTATAGAATCTAGCATTAAGTGAACTTATTTTGTGTCAAATTTCTTCAAGAAGTTTTTAATTAGTTTGCTTTAAAATCTTACAAATAAAAATTGTGAACCGTTGAAAATCGCTGATCTTAATCAATCTTTTTTTAACTCATGCTCCGTGCAAAATACTGTCATATATCTGTTAGTAAACAACATGCAGCATGTATGTGTCCTGATGTCTGCGTTCTAAGGCTGCAGAATTTGTAGGCAGCTATTGACGTTTTACTGAGGCTTCTGTGATTGAGGCGGACAGTAAAGTTTGTTAAAATGATATCAAAAATACCGGTAGTCAGTTGTGTTTTTAGTCGTTTTCAGCGTGTTTTACTATTCTGTTACTAAAAAGAGAATTCTTCAGCAGGGGCTCATCAACAAAGAAACGTGGATAGTAAGATTTAGTAAAATATCAGTAATAATAATACATTGCTTTCGACACCCAGTAACACTTTACAAAAAGAGACATTTAAAAGACAACTCGTTAAAATAAATGTAGCAATCCATTGTCATGCTATAGGTGGCAGCTTGCTCTTAAACATTGACCCCACACAGGTGGTTTTCCTGGGAATAAAAAAGGAGAAAAAAAATCCACGGGAAAGGTTTGTTGTTGAACTCAAATTTCACCTCCATCATAGCAGGTCATTAAAACTATTGGGATGAAATATATAGTTCTATATAAATAAATAAATAAATTTCTATCACACCCACCTTCACCCCTGTACATTGGAAGGGATTCTCATTTTCACAGCAGGTGCAATCTATATAATAAAAGCCAAAGCCCTCACTCCTCTCACTAACTCACTGACTCATACTAATTCTCAACTTCCTGCGGTAGAAGGCTGAAATTTGGCAGGCTCATTCCTTACAGCTGCACAAAAGTTGGGCAGGTTTCATTTCAATTCTATGCCTAATGGTCATAACTGGGAGGTATTTTCTCCATTAACTGTAATGGAGTTGAGCTGCAACGTGGGGGGCGGAGTTGCGTGACATCATCCGCCTTCACGTAATCCGTTAACTGACTGTCAGCGCCAGTGCATAGAAAACCAGGAAGACCTCCAAAAAGCGCTTAAGAAAACATGCATTATATAATTGAGAGGCAGCGAAACAATAAGAGCGGCGAGTGACATATAATACCATATTCATAGTGCTGCTACCTCAGAAAGAAAAGAAAGCAGGCGTAAACTAAACTTTAAATTAAGTTCATAGACAGGCTACCGCTGGCGTTTCACATACCCACAGGTAATGCGGGATACAAGTTTAATGAGGGGACGCAGGATATAGTGAGGAGTTTTGATCACTTTATAGCGTTAAAATTGTAGGTGAAGGGGTGTGCTTATACAAATTCAGAGACTGTGTTTGTGGGGATTGACAGTTAAAGTGGTGGGGGAGTCACGTCATCATCTCCCGCCCATTCATCCCATTTCCTCTGAGCTGGGCTCTGCAGCTCATATTCTTGAAACAACTGTCAGACTGCCACCAAATACTCACAGAAAAATCCACAAGTTAATACACATACTCTCTCTAGGTTTCTCCACACTGAATCCTCAGGCACTGCTTACAAGAGTTACATTGACAATCGTGTTACATTATTTTAAAAATTTTTCCTTTTCTTAGCACAAGCACAGCTGAGAAGCTTCGATACATGTGCTCCATAACTTATGATTAAAAAATAATACGTTTAATCACACTTTTGCATTACAAGCAAGGGAGCTTTGTCAAATACATGATTTCCTGGTACGATTACACTGATCAAGCGCATCCGTTCATTTTACCCTCGCACCACCACTTGGTTTTGAGAAAGTATGAAAAAATCTGGGGTTAACACAGAAAACAGATCCACCAATTCAAGCTTTATGAATAATCAGTTCGCCATCAATAATTGTTTGGTAAAACCATCCTCCTTCCATTTATAATTTTTCCGCTTCACTAGCCATGATTAAATGAACGGTAAAAATAAGAAACAAAGCGAGGGGTGACTTATTTGAGCAGGCATATATATGACAACCCTCATGACAATGTCAATCATGTTACGTTATTATTAAAATGTTTCCTTTTCTTTTCCTTCATCTTTAACACTAAAACTTCTCCGCTTGGTAGCGGGTATTTTATATATATAATATGAATTACCTCAAAAGTGCTGAGACTTTTGATATCATGAACGTGTGTATAAAAGGGGTCTCCTGCCCAGCAAAAGTCGAGCAACCAACGCGTGCATAGCTATGCAGGCACTTTGAGGCGGCTGACTAAGCTTCTGCCTTAAGTCAAAGTGAGCACTTTTAATTTTTTCATCCTCCCCCTCGCTATAGCCCAGACAGTGCAAACACAGGACCCTTTTCTACACCGGCAAAATAATGAGCGATTCACACTCTTTTACGTATACGATTATGAGGTCCTAAACTCGGATTATGAATTCACGCACACAGGTGGAGGGTAATGATGCCATCACAGCCGATTAATGGCGAGGCGTCTCACCAGTCTACACAAGACCCACCGCTGACTGTCCCAAAAAGCGATCATAACGTCCAGACACATCTCTCTATACTATATAAAAGAAAAACCAACTTTCCTTTCTTTTTAGCTTTTTCCTTTTAGCCTGGAAGCCAAAGCCTTTCTCTCTGTAACAACACTGCAGAGGACACAAAACTAATTTTCTTCAAATGCCGGTGAGCACATTACAGAGGCACAAATTTGAGCGTTCACATAGAAAATGTAATTTCTATACCACAGCCGTCGTGTAGCACCTTTCAAAGGGATCCACTACCGAGAATGATCCATATATGTTTTAGCTGCTGTTGATTTACTTACCTGTTGTATTTACCGTCTTTAAAATATAGTTTACCCACAACACTCCAGTAGTGCTCAATGTACCTGTGCTTGAAGCGTTAATGTTTCTGTTTAATAACTTATAGACTATATTTTTATTATTTTCCCTTGCCTCCAGTGATAAACTATACACACACATATGAACACATACATACAAACATACACACAAGTATATGTACTGTATGTGTATATATATGTATGTATATATATATACACACACACTATCATTATATATATATATATATATATGTATACACACACACACACACACACACACATACATACATACATACACACATACAGTTATAATTTGTGTGTGTGTATGTCTTAATAATGTGTATATATGATGTGAATAGATATATATATATATATATGTGTATATGTAGATAATAATATATAGATATGTAGATATGAAGATATGTATGTATATATATATATATATATGTCTATATATATATATATATATATATATGTATATATATATATATGTGTCTATGTATGTATGTGTGTGTGTGTGTGTGTGTGTGTATATATATATATGACAGCAGCAATCAAGCTGAAAACACTAAAAGGAGGCGAATCCAGGCGTCGTGGTACATTTTCTGATGCAGCTAGGCGAAAATAACTTTGTGACGCTGCCACCAAATACAAAGAAACAATTACTTTGACGATGTATTACATTATTTTTAAAATGTTTCCTTTTCTTTTCTTAACTTCTTTAACGCACATGACATCGCTGCGGCCTTAATTCTGCTATATATATACAGTATATTACAGCGACACTCCTTAACGGTAACAAAACAATTACATTAACAATCATATTTACGTTATTTTAAAAATTTTCCTTTTTCTTTTTCATATGCTAACACTACTTCTCAGCTCTTGACGGGTATTCCTAGTTATCCTATAAAACACACTTAGAATTCTGTGCACCGTTTTCCATGGAAGATTAAGCAGCATCAAATGTGTACACAAAAACGTTTAGCAGCCCTGTGGTATTCCTCATGCAGTGGTCAATTACAAAATGAACGCAGGGCGTTTAAAATTGTGCACAATTTTCTTTAATAAACCTATCAGACAGTCTTTATAGCACTTTCATATCGAGTGTGTCTCTTAATCCCCTTTCTAGCAGAGGAGACATTTATTTCCACAGCTTGGTCTATACTGTAGAAATGTAATACCCTCGTCTTCTGCTTGTAAATTAATACTTTAATTACAAAACTGTCCACGGATTTATTAAAGAGATTGAAGGAAGTCTTCTATATCACTTTTTTGTCTACTATGTCCTTACTCATCCACTAATTTAAAAAAAAAAAAATCAAGCGCTTACACTGTCTTTTTTTAAAAATATATCTATAATCGCTGTAGCAGAAAAATGCTATATAAATGTAAGATATTATTATTATTATTATTATTACTATTATTTAGGTTTTTAAAAATCCAAATAAACCTGATAGGACTATTCCAAAGATATATGCCTTACACTAAGGGTACCAACAATGTCAAACTGATTAGGAAATTTTGTGATCAGTTTGTTTGAAAGTGTTCACAGATATATTAAGCAAAAAATAACTTTTCATCTTCTCATTTCTAATTTGGCATTTCAGGATACAGTATTTACTGCAAATATACATTTAAATTATGACTTGTGACAATTATTTACTTTCGTGTACTTGCGTTTTTCCATAAAACAGCTTCAATATGTGCATAAAAAGTACTGTATAGATGATAAAACACACAGAGATTCTGACATTATAGAAGACTATTTGAAGGAAAAACATGTGGTATTCTGGGTTTCATAAATTAATCATTATATACCTTTTTGAGGTTTCTTGATATATTTTGTAATCAGGTTTTTTTAATTTTTTATTTTTTACTGCCACTTCACAGATCAAGAATCTCCAACTTGGTCACTGTCAGAATAAGTCTTTTAACTTTTTTCCTGTATCCAGTGATACATTTTCCGGGTTTCACTACCCACCTGAAAAGAGTTGGCATCAGGTTGGTGTACTTTTAAATTGTAATGCTTAGTATGAACAAGCGTCAGTGTAGCAAGCACTAGTTTGGCATTTCTTTCCGTCTCATTTTTTTGTCCTGTGGCCCAAACCTAAATCTCTTTTTGTAAATGGGTGGCCGGATAGAGGGACGAATACCAACTGTTCAAGGCTATATTAAAAAACAATACTAAAGATATTTGTGTATGTGTTGTAGTGCCCCATGTTGTAAGTGTTAGATCCATTGAAAATCAACATTTACAAAGAAAATGTACATTTTGCAGGTTTATTTGAAGTGTTTTACATTATAACCATATTATTATTAATTGCTGCATTAATATAATGAATTTTTTCAAGGGGATGACCTTTTACTGTTGTCAAAAAAGACACGCTTCAAGGCAACAGAGGAATATGAAAGTTATTTGTTGAGTTTAGGAGACAAAGGATACTTGTAAGGAATTTCATGCCAGTGCTGTTGAATTGTACATTCTGGAATTTATAAAACTGCTGAAATTATTTCTAAGATATTTACTGGCCTGGTTTATGCTGACATTAAAATGGCTACATTTTCTGATAATTATAATCATTATTTGAATTAAAAACTATGGTGTCAGAACAAGAATCAATAAAATGTTTAATATCTCAGTTGCTGTTTTGTATGGGACTCTTTAGTGACTTTTCCTGCAAATGTGTATCAGTGGATATTTGGTACTTCATTTGACAAATAATCTGTTTTCCAAGTCTCATATATATTTCAGATAGATAGATAGATATATAGAACTTGTACTCTAAGGAAAATGTGCTTCTTTTTTAACAGAGCTGAATGAATAAATAAATTAATATTAATATAATGAAAAAACAGCCAATCAAATAACAATTGTCTAATGTTCATTCACAGAAAAACAACGGTTAGAATTCCCACAACTCTGGCGCAAAAGCTCTGACTGTAAGTGAGTGTCCCTGGTGGAGAGGACAATGGGACACAGTAGACTTGAAAGTGATGTGAAGACTTTCAACAATCTTAACATGGTTCAGATAATATTAGTTATCGAGGGTTCATTTTGAAAGCAACAGACAAGTGCACACAAGCCCATAGATCTGCTCCAACCATGCAAATGAGTGTTCCCTATGAGGATAGGATGCAGACACATAGTGGAGAGAAGATTATATAAACTATCTACAACCTTTTAAAATCAATTTTGTATTTTACCTCTCGGTGTTTATTTTGTAATCAGCAGTCAGAGGCACACATTTTACGGCTCTGCAGCAGCCATGAAAAGCAGCGTCCCGGCCAGTGGATACGTCACGTTTCATTCCAATAGTTTTAATGACACATGGCGAGTGGGGTGGGTTCAACAACAAACATTTCCGTGGGTTTTTTCTCCTTTTTCTATTCCCAGGAAAAACTACCTGTGTAAATGTTTAGAGCAAGCTGTCACTTATAGCAAGACAATGGATTTGCTACATTTATTTTCTAACGAGCTGTCTTTTAATTTCTTTGTAAAGTGTTACTGGGTGTCGATCAATGCATTATTATTACTGATATTTTACAAAATCTTACTATCCACGTTTCTTTGTTGATAGGCCCGTTGAAGAACTTTTTGGTAACAGAACAATTAAACACATAAACGACTGAAAACACAACTGACGACTGGTATTTTTCGATATTATTTTATAAACTTTACTGTCCGCTTTACAATCACAGAGAGCACCCCAGTAAAACGTAAAAGCGTTTAATAACTCCTGCAACCTTAAAGCGCAGACATCAGGACATCGCTGCGGCGTGCGTGTTTACTAACAGATGTGACCAGGATTTTCACGGAGCGTAGTTAAAACAAATTGATTAAGATCAGCGATTTTCAACGGTTCACATGTTTTGAATTTTTAAAGCAAACTAATTAAAAACTTCTTTGAAGAATTTGGTTACTAAATATCGTTCTATTATGATGCTAATTTCTAAAAATTTTTCAGTGTGGTCTACTATTAACTGCTATTAGAATCAAAATGGAAGGCTATGAATGAAAACACAGTTACAGTCAGCTCCTGGAGTCTTGTCCAAATGAGAGTTTATAAAGCAAAAATGTCAGTTATCTCAGTCTTTAAAAACAGTGGCTGTAAGAGAGGGCGTTTGAAAGAGTAGGCATTTCACAGGGTCCCTTCTGAGTAGTTCAGAATACTGACCTCTTATTACGCCAGAGCTGAAACACAACCAGCCTGCGCTTTTAAACCATGCCTGAATATTCTCAGAGAAGAGCTCTGTTTGAATTTTCTAGGACGCCAGACAAAAACTACTTGATTGTAAAGCCCGTTTCAGTATGAAAAAATATTGTTTGCTTCAGTCCTATGAATTTGTACATTAATCGTCGTACACGAGATAGAAATAAGTGCAGCATCTTATTTTATACTCACACTACGACTCGCCATGCTCCTACACACGAAGCAGCCATACGCACTTAAAATCAACTTGAAATAGTCATATTAAGTGTTTCAGCCTTCCGCTTTTTAAACATACTTGTTTGGCGATAGTAATAATCATGAAAAGGATTTACCATAATCCTGGATCTTTCCCAACAGATTGTCCTCTTTCAGTATTAACGCCTGCTGAGTAATGGACGGTCTGAACATTTATTTATATTCGAAAAGGGTATTTGGAAAATTTGCGTGGTTGTGATAGCGCTGTTTGGACAATCATTTTGCTGGACATTCCTGTAATGTCCTTTTGGCCGAAAAGTCCAGTATTTTTTTTTTTTTTGTACAATTCTAACTCTAGTAAAGCATGGTGAATAGTTTTCTAAATGTATTTGCTTAGGGCAGCTGATTATTTAAAATGGGAGGTAATGGATGGAACAGGGCTTTTTAAGATATACAAAATATACATCCAGGCTAGATTTTAAGATGTCTCAAACGTTCTTCAAAAGGGTGCTGTGCCTATTATTTAACTGTGACTTTTACAAGGTTTATATATCGAAATATATTTAAAAGAGGATCAAAAAGGTTTTAGACCAATTTTAAGCATCTCTTTAAGAGCGTATTTTGAAGTGGTTTATGATTGCAAATGTTTGCCAATCATTTTAACCAGACACAAGCAATGTTCATTGCCCTGTGTCTTTGGAATGTCTCCGAAAAACATCCTTTGTTTTACAAGCTGCATTCCACAAGGCAATTTTTCACATCGGACACAACCTGTTGCCTAGGAGCTGTGAATCGCTCCACTCCTTTCCCCTACCCTGCCGTCTCTGTGCTGTGAAACGCCCCCACGCCTAGGGTGGAGGAGGTGAGTTTACATTCAGCTGTTTACGCGCAGGGCTGTCAGTTTCACGGCCTGTGGCATGCTATACTCTGCTGCTATGCCCAGCTGCTGATAAGGATGCTTGCGCAGAACACAGCAGGAGGGTTTTTTACAGCTATAGCCTGCTCTGCAGGGACTCAGAGACTGTCAGCTTTTTAGAGAGGCCTGTCAGTTTTTTACAGACACAGGTACTCAGCTTTGTAGACAGAGAGCCGGCAACTCTTCTTTCGAACTTGCTGCAGTGTAGCAGCTTGGATGCTTCGACCCAGGGGCCTCTCGGGGCACTGCAGAGGCTTGTCTCAGCTCTCACACGTCAACTGTGTAGAGAGTGAAGGCACAACTTGTCAGTGCAGAGAATGTCTGGGAACTTGACTTAGATAAAATAAAAACGGTTTACAAGTGCTAAACTAAGGTTTAGATCTTTAAAGTCATAGATTATTTTAAATAATAGATAGATACAGGAGTTCTTACCCAAACCGTAGGGCAGGCAGCTCTGCCCCAAATGCTTGTCTTTGAGAGAAGGGGGCCACCAACAGGTCTGTAACAGGCCTGGACATGTTTTCGGGAGAAGGGGGGCTGCTCTTGACAGTTTGTTTAATTAAGCAGGTGCCGGAGTGAGTTCAAGCAGGGGTCAGACATCCATCAAAATGCCTTGACAGTTTCCTGAACCAATCAGGTGCGGGGCAGGTTCAAGGAGGGTCAGACATCCATCAAAATGCCTTTGACAGTTTCCTGAACCAATCAGGAGCCGGGGTGGGGCTAGGTCACGGAGGGGTCCAGGAAATTCCGGCGTGATGTCATTGGGGGCATGTGGTAGGACTTCCAGTCTTGCGCATAAGGGCAGGACTTCGGTCTTGCGTCATAGGGGCTGGAAAGGTCATAAATCTTTTTGACAGAAGCCGCATGCATATAACTATTATGCATTAACACCCAAGTATGTGGCACTTTAAGGGTTAAAGCCCCAAGATGCTGCCGAACAGGGTGCAACCGGCCCAAAAGGGTTCTGGCAATGAAAACGTGCTTGATGAATTACAGTACATATAGCGGGAACATCTGTATTTTACATTCTAGCACTGTGCTCTAGGAACCTAAACCCCATGAATTTTTTGGGGGGTACAATTTTTGTGTACACTCACACACACACATATATATATACTAGAAAATACTCAACCATGAGCAATGATCTACCCTTTAAAATTTTTATTAAGAAGAAAATTAAACCTTTTTTAAAATGGGGGGAAAATATACCGGGGCTACGTGGTGCAGTGGGCGCTGCTCCTAGCAGTTAGGAGACCCGGGGTTTACTTCGGTCCTCCCTGCGTGGAGTTGCATGTTCTCCCGTGTCGCGGGGTTTCCCCGGCGCCGGTTCCCTCCCACAATCCAAAGACATGCAGGTTAGGGAGGATTGGGGATTCTCAATTGGCCTTGGTGTGGGTGTGTTTGTGTGTGTCCTCGGTGGTTGGCACCCTGCCCAGGATTGGTTCCTGCCTTGCCTTGTGCCCTGTGTTGGCTGGGATTGGCCAGCAGACCCCCGTGACCCTATTCGGATTCAGCGGTTAGAAAATGGATGGATGGAAAATATACCAATATTTTTTGTTAAGGATCTCTTTGTATACCATGTTGTCGTTGGGCCCCCCGGTTGTAAATGACCAAGCTGTCGCTAGCTTACTTTGAGCATGCAACTTACAGTTGAATGTGAACAATAATTGTTTCAAATCTCACAGCTTGGTTGTGCGTCATAATCGGGTTTGTTTCAATTCGACAGTTTTGTAGGACTTGTGTTGAAGGACATTGGGATCTGTCCAAGCACTGTAAGTATACAACCAGTTTCCTCAATAACTTCACATCCAGTTTTTTGAGAGTTTAAACATTCATAAACATCAAAGGTCCACTACTGAAATTGTCACGTGTGAATCTAAGATGTTGAAGAGGCATTGGCGTTGTCCAAAGGTGTAAAATATTTGGCCATTTGGGTACACATAATTTTCTCCTGTACCATCATCAGTTCACCTTGAACCTCTCCAGTCATTCAATACATAAGACACAATGTTTCTCGGATATCAAGATTGAGCCTGATATGGCCGTGCAATATGTAACAAAAGAGAATGGAAAGGTAGGTGCCATTTTCCGGGGATGGAAACACTGTAAGTGAAGTTCTTTTGATCGATGGAATCACCTCGATAGACATGTTAATGGATCAGTTTTGGGAAAGATAAAGGAAATGGGGACCTGAACAATGTAAAGTAAGTCTAAAATACCTACACAATAACTATAATCGTAATAAATGAACAATAAAACAGCGGAGAAGCCGTGGATTAAATAAAAGGCTGTAGTTATCAGCAGGAGACGTGAATCTCTGGCAAGCAAGAAAGGGAATGTAGAGACTGGAGCGCAGCGTTCTTAGTATGAGCAGGCAGCCAACAAGCGAGAGGCGTTGATGGGGACCCAACACCGCCTCACACGGTGACCGAGCTTCAGGTTATGGACGATATATATGCGTAAGTAGGATTCAGTTAGCGCTGGGAACCCGCGTATCAAATTTCTTGAAGATGGGCCCATAAGTAAAAGAGACTGTTGAAAAATTCAATATGGCAGCCGACAGTGGCATCATACCACTGAAATAAGTACCAAATTTCAGCCTTCTACCACACGGAAGTTGGAGAATTAGTGACGTTGGAAAGTTTTATGGTGGCTAAAAGTTTAACATGGAGGATGTTGTTGACCGTTATGACCGTTACGTAGAATTTCGAGATGAAACCTGCTTAACATTTGTAAGTAAACTGTAAGAATGTCGCCTGCCAAATTTCAGCCTTCTACCTACACAGGAAGTTGGAGAATCAGTGACGTTTGGAAAATTCAATATGGCGGCCGACAGTGGGGTCATACCACCAAATAAGTACTGATATTGATTTTGGTTAGCGCAGGGAAGCCACCACCAAATTTCGTGAAGATGGGGCCATAAATAAGAAAGTTCAACATAGCGACGTTGTTGACTGTTATGACCGCTACGCATAGAATTTCAAAATGAAACCTGCTTAACTTTTGTAAGTAAGCTTAAGAATTAGCCTGCCAAATTTCAGCCTTCTACCTACACGGGAAGTTGGAGAATTAGTGACGTTTGAAAATTCAATATGGCGGCTGACAGTGGCGTCATACCACCTAAATTAGATCGTACATCGGTTTTGTTAGCACAGGAAGCCACCTACCAAATTTCGTGAACATGGGGTCAGTCTTCTACCTACACGGGAAGTTGGAAAATTAGTGACGTTGGAAAGTTCAATATGGCGGCCGACAGTGGCGTAAAACCATCGAAATAAGACGTACATATCGGTTTAGAGCAGGGAAGCCGCCACAAATTTCGTGAAGATGGGATATAATAAGAAAGTTCAACATGGCGGACGTCTCAATCGTATGACTGTTACAGTAGAATTTCAAATGAAGCCTGTCCAACTTTTGTAAGGAAGCTGCCTGCCATCACTGATGCAGCTACCGAAAACAACTTCGTGAGCTGCCGCCAAATACACAAAACAATTACTTTGACAATCATGTTACATTCTTTTTTAAAATGTTCCTTTTCTTTTCATAACTTCTTAAACACATGACATCGCTAAGCTGGGTATTTTCTATATATATATATATATATCACAGCGACACTCATAACAGTGACAAACAATTACATTGACAATCATGTTACGTTATTTTCAAAATGTTTCCTTTTCTTTCTCTTTCCTTCTTAACACTACTTCTCCGCTGCGCGAGTATATATATATAGATAGATAGATAGAGATATATATATATAGATAGATATGAGAACAACATATATATATATATATATAGATACCGTAGATAGATAGATATATATATATATATAGATAGATATGAGAACAACACTCATATCAATGACAAAACAATTACATTAACAATCATGTTACGCTATTTTTAAAATTTTTCCTTTTCTTTTTGTACCTTCTTTAACACACTACTTCCCGCTAAGCTGGTATTCTCTAGTGTATGTATATATATATATATATATGTGTGTATATGTAGATATGTATGTGTGTGTGTGTGTGTTACAGCAGCAATCCAAGCTGTGAGAAAACAGTAAAAGGAGGCATGTCAGACGTCATGGTACATTTTCTGATAGCAACTACAAAACAACTTTGTGACGCTGCCGCCAAATACACAAAACAATTACTTTGACAATCATGTTACATTAATTTTAAAATGTTTCCTTTTCTTTTTCATAACTTCTTTAACACATGACATCAATGCAGCGTGGGTATTTTGTTATATATATATATATATCACAGCTTACACTCATAACAGTGACAAAACAATTACATTGACAATCATGTTACGTTATTTTCAAAATGTTTCTTTCTTTCTTTTCCTTCTTTAACACACTACTTCTCGCTGCAAAGCAGTATATATATATAGATAGATAGATAGAGAATATATATATATAGATAGATATGAGAACAAATATATATATATATATAGATACGTAGATAGATAGATATATATATATAGATAGATATGAGAACAACACTCATATCAATGACAAAACAATTACATTAACAATCATGTTACGTTATTTTTAAAATTTTTCCTTTTCTTTTTTGTACCTTCTTTAACACACTACTTCTCCGCTGCGAAGCGCAGGTATTCTGCTAGTGTATGTATATATATATATATATGTGTGTGTATATGTAGATATGTATGTGTGTGTGTGTGTGTACAGCAGCAATCCAAGCTGTGAGAAAACAGTAAAAGGAGGCGTGTCAGACGCCATGGTACATGATGCAGCTACCAAAACAACTTTGTGACGCTGCACGCAAATACACAAAACAATTACTTTGACAATCATGTTAAATTAATTTTAAAATGTTTCCTTTTCTTTTCATAACTTTTAACACATGACATCGCTAAGCTGGGTATTTTGTTATATATATATATATATATATATATATATATATATATATATATCACAGCACACTCATAACAGTGACAAAACAATTACATTGACAATCATGTTACGTTATTTTCAAAATGTTTCCTTTTCTTTCTCTTCCTTCTTTAACACACTACTCTCCTGCCAAGTTGGTATATATATATATATATATATATATAGATAGATAGAGATATATATATATATATATGATGATAGATAGATAGATAGATAGATAGATATGAGAACAACACTCATATCTATGAGGGGCCGCTCAGGAAAAAAAGATTGGTTTGTAAATATATACATTGGTTCAGATATTTATATCGGTTCAGATACATTGGTTTGAATATATACATTGGTTTTAATACATCCATTCAGATATATATTTCGGTTCAAATATATACATTGGTTGGGATGTATTGTTGAGATATATACATTGGTTTGAATACATCCGCTCAGATATATACATTGGTTTAGATACATTGTTGAAATATATATAAATTGGTTTGCATAGATCCGTTCTGATATATATATCATTGGTTGAGATACATCCGTCAGATTTATACATTGGTTTGAATATCCGCTCAAATATATACATTGGTTGAGATATATATATTGGTTGATATACATTGGTTTAAATATATATATTGGTTAAAATAGATTGGTTTAGATATATACATCGGTTCAGATACATCCGTTCTGATATATATATTGGTTCAGATAGTATCGTTCAGATATATACATTGGTTGGGATTTATGGGCAGGCACAACGCTGTCACCCATGTTTAGCATTCCCTTTACTCATCATTGCTTCGACATGTTGTAATTATTGTGAACATTTTATACAAGCAGCATACGCTTGTCTGTCGCGCTTGTTTCGTAAGCCCTCTTGGTTGGGGTCCTTGATTTCAAAGCACTTTTTTCCTTTCATTATTTAAAACACTCGTGACAGATACCGCTCTTCACCTCGCCCGTCCCTGCTCATTGTACCCTTCACTCGCTCCTCTTGTCCCTCCCATGACAGATTCTTCTCAAAAGCAGAGTTACTAGAAAGCATTAATCGCAACCACAGTACCTCCCATTTTCACCTCATCAGACGCTGGTTTATCATTGGTGGAAAGTCAGCCGGTGATATCTGTTATTCCGCATTGGCAGCATTTCATTAAAGAGCGATCTGCTTCAGCAAGGAACTTAGTCCTGTTTGCTGAAAAGAATGTTATGGAGGAAAACACTGAGTTGCTCTCTTTCTTTAAATGTTGATCAGGGATCAAAATGACCAGAATATTCCGCTTCACAAATAACTGATGTTTAACTTGATGTTTTTATAGTAAAACGAACAAAACCACACACTCACAAACTCACAAATCATGGGTCGACGATACTACTAATTAAGCGTGATCTGTCAAGGCTATTATTTTTCACCCATAAAACAGATTCTTCTCAAAAGCTGAATTACCAGGAAGCATTGATTGCAACCGAGTACCTCCCATTTTTCCCCCTCAACAGACGCTGGTTTATCATTGACCAAAAGCCGCCGGTGATTCCTGTTATTCCGTATTGGCAGCATTTCATTAAAGTTGGCGATCTGGTTCAGCAAGGAACTTAGTCCTGTTTGCTGAAAGGATGTTATGGAGGAAAACACTGGAATAGCGCTGTTTCTTCTGAATGTTTATCAGTGATCAGGGACCAGAATGATCAGAATATTCCTGCTTCACAAATAACTGAGGTCTGTTTTATTGTAAAACTGAGAAAACCAAACACACGCTAGCATACAAACACAAATACTCAAACTCACACATCGTGGGTCGCACATACTGCTGATTAAGTGTATCTGTCACAGACGATAATTTTTTCACCCAATAAAACTTTAGTTGTTCAAAGTTAGAAGCAGCTGTGATTTCTATTATTCCTATTGGCAGCATTTAATTTAAAGATGATTCACTTCAACAAGGTGAAAGAGTCTCTTATTTTGATAGGGCTTATCTTTTTAGGCTTAAGCATTTTTGATTGACTTACAAAAGAAAATAGCTATTACTTACCCTCTTTGCTTCAAATTGGCTTTTTAAAACTTTTGATGTAATTTGTTTATGACAGTATAAAATAAAAAGTAGTGCTCAAAATTATAATGCGTAACTAACAGGAAGAGGTGGTGGTAAGATTGCTGACTCGCAGTTAAATGATCACTGGTTTGTGTCCGGTTTCCTTTCTGTTATTTTATTTGCTTTTGAGTAGTAAGAATGTAAGGATTAATAACAATAATAATAATATTATTATTATTATTAATATATATTATTATTATTATTATTATATTAATATACGTAGGAATGCATGATCAAATTCACTAATGCAAACATAATGTGTATATTATTGAAGTAAAGGTTCATATAAATTAATTATATTCAACTTTTAACAAGTTGAGAGATGTCAACTGTTAAAATGCACGAAATTATACATGTATTGCTTTATAGTCCACACATAGTGTATGTATATTATTAAAATAATGATGTAAAATTCCTATAAAATGGTATAGAATCTGCTTCGAGACTTATTTTGTGTCAAATTTCTTCAAAGAAGTTTTAATTAGTTTGCTTTAAAAAATCTTACAGCAAACATGTGAACCGCTTGAAAATCGCTGATCTTAATCAATTTGTTTTAGCGCATGCTCCTGCAAAATGCTGTCATATCTGTTAATAAACATGCACGCACAGTGATGTCCTGATGTCTGCTGCTTCTAAGGCTGCAGGTAAATTAAACGCTATTGACGCTTTTACTGGGTGCTCTGTGATTGAGGGCGACAGTAAACTTTGGTAAAATGATGAGCTCGTTAAAATAAATGTAGCAATCCATTGTCATGCTATAAGTGACAGCTTGCTCTTAAACATTTACACAGGTGGTTTTCCTGGGAATAAAAAGGGGAAAATCCACGGAAAGGTTTTGTTGTTGAACTCAAATTTCACCTCCGCCATGTGAGTCATTAAAACTATTGGAATGAAATATCAGTAGTTCTATATAAATAAATAAATACATTTCCTATCACACCCACCCTTTCACCTCCTGTACATTGGAGAGGATTCTCATTTTCTACAGCAGTGCATTTATCCTATAAAACACATAGAGTTCTCTGCACTGTTTTCATGGAGATTAAAACCATCAAATGTATTTAAAAACTTTAGCAGCCTGTGGCATTCCTTATCTGCTGTGGTCCATTACAAAATGAACACCAGGCAGTTACAATTGTGCACAGTTTCTTTAATAAGTCTATTAGACAGTCTTTATACGCTTTCATACATCGAGTGTGTCTTAATCCCTTCAAGCAGAGGGACACTTATTTCCACAGCTTGGTCTATGCTGTAGAAACGCATGCCCCGCTTCTGCTTGTAAATTAACACTGGAATTACAAAACTGTCCATAGTTTATTTAAAGAGATTGAAGGAAGTCTTCTATATCACTTTTTGTTTACTATGTCCTTACTCATCCACTAAATTTAAAAAAAAATCAAGCCACACTGTCTTTTTAAGTATGTCTATGAAAATCGCTGTGAGTAGCCAGAAAATGCTATATAAAATGTAATATTATTATTATT
The DNA here is from genome assembly GCF_016835505.1 of Polypterus senegalus. Taxonomy (NCBI): domain Eukaryota; kingdom Metazoa; phylum Chordata; class Cladistia; order Polypteriformes; family Polypteridae; genus Polypterus; species Polypterus senegalus. The sequence continues at coordinate 45,955 of NW_024385247.1, forward strand.
ATTATTTTGGTTTTTAAATCCAAATAAACCTGATAGGACTTCTTCCAGGATATGTGCCACCTAGGGTACTCAACAAAGTCAAACTGATTAGGACATTTTGTGATCAGTTTGTTTAAAGTATATTAAACAAAATATAACTTTTCATCATCTTCTCATTTCTAATTTGGCATTTCAGGATACAGTACAGTATATACTGCAAATATACATTTAAATTGTAACCGCTGATAATTATTTATTTGTGTGCTTGCGTTTTCCATAAAACAGCATCAATATGTGCACAAAGTATAAGTGATAAACACACAAATTCTGACATTAGCATGACTGTTGAAGGAAAACATGTATTAGAAAGTATTCTATGGAGTTTTCATAAATTAATCAAACCTTTTGAGTTTCTTAATATATTTTGTAATCAGGTTTTAAATTTTTTTTTATTTTACTGCCACTTCACAGATCAACAATCCCCAACATGGTCACTGTCAGAATAAGTCTTTTAACTTTTTCCTGTGTCCATTGATACATTTTCCGGGTTTCACTACCCATCTGAAAGAGTTGGCATCAGGTTGGGTGGCACTTTTAAACTGTAGTGAGTATAAGCAAGCGCCAGTGTGCAAAAGCACTAATTTGGCATTTCTTTCTCATCCTCATTTTTGTCCTGGGCCCAAGCCTGTAAATCTCTTTGTAAATGGGTGGCTTGGATAGAGGACAGATACCAACAATTTTCAAGGCTATATTAAAACAATACTAAAAGATATTTGTGTATGTGTGTTGTAGTGCCCCATGGTGTAAGTGTTAGATCCATTGAAGAAGTCAACTTAAACAAAGAAAATGTACATTTTACAGGCTTGTTTGAAGTGTTTTACATTATAACCATATTTTCAATTGATGCGGAATATAATTTTTAAAGAGGATGACCTTTACTATTGTCAAAAAAGACAAGCAGAGCAACAGGAGGAATATGAAAGTTATTTGTTGAGTTTAGGAGACAAAGGATACTTGTAAGGAAGTTCATGCCAGTGTATTGGTGTACATTCTGGAATTTATAAAACTGCTGAAATTATTTCAAAAAAATGTTACTGGCCTGGTTTTATGCTGACATTAAAATGGCTACGTTTTCTGATAATTATAATCATTATTTTAATTAAAAGACTATAATTGTCAGAACAGATTCAATAAAATGTTTTAATATCTCAGTTGCTGTTTGTCGGACTCTTTAATTGACTTGTCCTACAAATGTGGATATTTGGTACTTCATTTGACAAATAATATGAATTTTCCAAGTCTCATGTATTTCATATAGATAGATAGATAGATAGAACTTGTACTCTAAGGGAAAATGTGCTTCTTTTTTTAACAGAGGCTGAATGAATAAATAAATTAATATTAATATAATGAAAAACAGCCAATCCAATAAAATTGTCTAATGTTCATTCTGCAAGCAACAGTTGAAGCTCACAACTCTGGACTAAAAGCTCAGCTGTAGAAGTGAGTGTCCTTGAGTGAGAGGATAATGACACAGTAGACTTGAAAGTGATATAGATGACTTTCAACAATCTTTACCATGGATTTCAGATAATATTAGTTATCCAGGGTTCATTTGAAAGCAGCAGACAGGGTGCACACAAGCCCATGGATCTGTTTCCAGCCATGGAAATGAGTGTTGCCTGTAGGGAATAGGATGCAAACACATAGTGGAGAAGATTATATAGAAAACTATATCTACAACCTTTTAAAATCAATTGTACATATTTTAACTATCCGTGTTCATTTTGTATAATCAGCAGTCAGAGGGCAACATTTTTTCAGCTCTACAGCAGCTATGGAAAATGAGCGCGATCGACCAGTGGATGAGACATGCGTTTTCATTCCAATAGTTTTAATGACTCACATGGCTTGAGGTGAAATTTGAGTTCAAAACAAAACATTTCCCGTGGATTTTTCCCCCTTTTTTATTCCCAGGAAAAAACACCTGTGTAAATGTTTAAATAAGCTGTCACTTATAGCGTGACAATGGACTGCTACATTTATTTTAACGAGCTGTCTTTTAAATGTCTTTGTAAAGTGTTACTAGGTGTCGAGCAATGTATTATTATTACTGATATTTTACTAAATCTTACTATCCACGTTTCTTTGTTGATGATCTCCGTGAAGAATTTTTGGTAACAGAACAGTAAACACGCCAAAAGCACTAAAAACACAACTGACGACTGGTATTTTTGATATCATTTTAACAAAGTTTATGTCCGCCTCAATCACAAAGCACCCGCAAAGCGTAAATAGCGTTAATTTACCTGCAGCCTTAGAACGCAGACATCAGGACATCGAGCTGCGTGCATGTTTACTAACAGATATGACAGCATTTTGCACGGAGCATCGCTAAAACAGATTGATTAAGATCAGCGATTTTCTACGGTTCACATGTTTGCCGTAAGATTTTTTAAAGCAAACTGATTAAAAACTTCTTTGAAGAAATTTGAACAAAATAAGTCTACACACAGATTCTATACCATTTTATAGGATTTTTTATATCATTATTTTAACAATATACATACACTATGTGGACTATAAAGCAATACATGTATAATTTCGTGCATTTTAACCAGTTGACATCTCTCAACTTGTTAAAAAGTTGTATATAATTAATTTATATGAACCTTTACTTCAATAATATAAACATTATGTTTGCATTGCATGCACCTTTGCTGTGTAATTATTTCAATGAACTCGTGGTATTGTCCTTATTCTTACCCCACTACGCAGCGGCTGAATTTGATCATGCATTCACACGTATAATACTAATAATAATAATAATAATATAATAATAATAATAATAATAATACAATTGTTATTAATTCCTTACGCTTTTATAGCCTTTTCTTACTACTCAAAGCAATTTGTAAAATAAATAGGTAAATAAATAAAATAACAGAAAGGAAGCCCCTGGACACAAACCAGTGATCATTTAACTGCTAGTCAGCAATCTTACCACCACCTCTTCCTGTTAGATAATGCCCATTATAATTTTGAACACTACTTTTTTATTTTATACTGTCATAAACAAATTACATCAAAAAGTTTTTTAAAAAAGCCAATTTGAAGCAAAGAGGGTAAGTAATAGCTATTTTCTTTTGTAAGTCAATCAAAAATGCTTAAGCCTTAAAACGATCGCCCTGTCAAAATAAGAGACTCTTCACCTCGCTTGCGTGAATCATCTTTTAAATTAAATGCTGCCAATAAGGAATAATAGAAATCACCTCGCTGCTTTCTAAATTTGACTAACTAAACTTTTATTAGGTAAAAAAAATGATCAGTCCGTGACAGATACACTTAATCAGCAGTATGATAGCACCGCGATTGTGAGTTAGAGTATTTGTGTTGTGTATGCAGCGTGTTTGGTTTTCTCAGTTTTACAATAAAATAGACATCAGTTATTTGTGAAGCAGAAATATTCTGATCAATCTGGTCCCTGATCACTGATAAACATTCAGAAGAAACAGTGCTATTCCAGTGTTTACATCCATAACATCCTTTCAGCAAACAGGACTAAGTTCCTTGCTGAACCAGATCGCCTTTAATTGAAATGCTGCCAATACTGAATAACAGGAATCACCGGGCGGCTTCGTCAATGATAAACCAGCGCTGTTGAGGTGAAAAAAATGGGAGGTACTGCGGTTGCGATCAATGCTTCCTGGTAATTCAGCTTTGAGAAGAATCTGTTTTATGGGTGAAAAATAATCGCCTTGACAGATACGCTTAATTAGTAGTACGTAGACCCATGATTTGTGAGTTTGTGAGTGTGTGTGGTTTTGTTCGTTTACTATAAAAACATCAGTTAAACATCAGTTATTTGTGAAGCGGGAATATTCTGGTCATTTTGATCCCTGATCAACATTTAAAGAAAGAGAGCAACTCCAGTGTTTTCCTCCATTCTGAAACATTCTTTCAGCAAACAGGACTAAGTTCCTTGCTGAAGCAGATCAGCCTTCTAATGAAATGCTGCCAATCGGAATAATAGATATCACCGGCTGCTTTCCACCGATGATAAACCAGCCTCATGAGGTGAAAATGGGAGGTACTCGCGTAGCGATTAATGCTTTCTAGTAACTCTGCTTTTGAGAAGAATCTGTCATGGGAGGGACAAGAGGGAGCGAGTGAGGGTACAATGAGCCGGGCGGGACGTGAGCGAAATAAGAGGGGTATCTGTGCGAGTGTTTTAAATAATGAAAGGAAAAAAAGTGCTTTGAAATCAAGGACCCCCAACCAAGAGGGCTTACGAAACAAAACGCGGCAGACAAGTATCTGCTCTGTATAAAATGTTCACAATAATTACAACAGTGTTGAAGCAAAATAATGAAGCGAAAGGGAGATGCTAAACCATGTGACCGCTGTCTGCCCATAAATCCCAACCAATGTATATATCTGAACCGATCTATCTGAACCAATATATATCAGAACGGATGTATTTGAACCGATGTATATATCTAAACCAATCTATTTTAACCAATATATATATTTAAACCAATGTATATCAACCAATATATATCTCAACCAATGTATATATTTGAACAGATGTATTCAAACCAAAGTATAAATCTGAACGGATGTATTCAAACCGATGTATATATCTCAACCAATATATCCCAACCAATGTATATATTTGAACCAAATATATATCTGAATGGATGTATTAAAACCAATGTATATATTCAAACAATGTATCTGAACCGATATAAATATCTGAACCAAGGTATATATTTACAAACCAATCTTTTTTTCCTGAACGGCCCCTCATACATATCAATGACAAAACAATTACATTAACAACCATGTTACGTTATTTTTAAAATTTTTCCTTTTCTTTTTTGTACCTTCTTTAACACACTACTTCTCTGCTGCGAAGCGCGGGTATTCTGATAGTATATTATATATATACACACACATTGTGGCGTCGGCTGGGAGTTGTGCCCTAATCGCCATGCCTGGACGGACCAGGAGAGGGACTGTGTCTTACCAGGACCACGAGAGGGCAGTCAACCTACCTGGTATGGGGGCCACAGGGATCAAGCATAGAAGCTCGACCTTTTAGGGCCCATGGCCACCACCAGGGCTTCCGGACAATTGTGTGGCCTCGACGCCAGCACTTCCACCACATTCGAGGTGCTGGCGGAAGGAATACTAGGATGGCTTCCGGTGCCCAGGCGCACTTTCGCCACACCAGGAAGTGCCGAGGAAGTCAATCAGGAGCACCTGGAGCACGCCATAGGCACCTCCCTCCAGTCAGGAGCTGCAGTCAGGAGGAAGAGGACATAGTACGGTGGAGAGGAGTGGAGGCGGTGAAGGACCATTGGATGGCCCTTGAAGAGGGTGTGTGGTGCAGGGGCACTGTTTGCTGTGTGGACTTTATGTAAATAAACTTGTGCTTTTTGTAGATGTTCTGTCTGTGTCTGGGGCTGGCTTCCACAACATACATATATACACATATTATATATACACATATTATATATGCACATATACATACATACAGTACATATATATAGGCAGTCAACGGGTTACGTATGAGATAGGGACTGTAGGTTTGTACTTAAGTTGAATTTGTATGTTAAGTCGGAACAGGTACATTGATTTAATAAATGCTATTGTTGACCAACTATAACCAAGTGTTCTGCCAATGAATGATGGAGTTTCACCTCTCTGACCTCTTTATTATTTCTACTTTATTTTCAATGGTGATTTTTTTTTCTCTTCTTTACTGTTTCACCAGCACTTGCATCAGATTTGGGTTTCAGAGACATTGTTGAAGGGTGAAGACAAAAGATTAAGATGAGCTCTTCTGCACAGCACTGTACAAGCTATCACAGCATGAAGGCACCAGTCATCAACACATGTGATGTCCTGACAAGAGACAACTTCCTGCTATGTATGTAACAGTACAAGCAGGCTTGCTATTGAGAATGAATGGGGGCATCGACGGGCAGTTCATCACCAACCCACCTCACAGTCACCTCCACTACAGTATGCTGCCTGGAGCATCTGCCCACCGAGAACTAACATGGTGCAGCCAAAGGCGGTAGTGAATCTCCCCATTCAATAGGCAGCCATCCAATGCACACTACAATGCTACCCCGCTGCCCTGTTCACCCTCAATGGCCTCCGTCAGCCACAACCGGTCACCGCTTGCAGCATTACCAGCCGCAATACCGATAACAAACGGGGCAAGCATGTGTGGTGGGCGGACATTGAAACCGCTTGCCACCGGAGCCGCCCGAGGAACACTACACTGTGCGAGCATTGAAATCTCCCCCTTCCAGCCTCCATCCAGCCACCCACCGAGAACGAACGGGGCAGCCGTGTGTGGCGGGCGAGCAGTGAAACCGCTTGCTGCCGGGAGCAGCCCAAAGGACACTATACTGTGTGAGCAGCGAAATTATCCCTCCAGCCTCTGTCCAGTAAATGCTTGCAGCATTACCTGCTGCCCACCGAGAATGAATGGGGCAGCCATATGTGATGGGCGGGTAGTGAAACCGCTTGCCGGCGAGAGCTACCTGAGGGACACTACACAGCACGGGCAGCAAAATCATCCCTCCAGCTTGCAGCGCCCCAGACCGAAGATAACAGAGCGGCAGTTACTGAGGCGCATGCATCGCAGCTGAGGCCCCATTTGTAAGTCGTAGGTCGAATGTCTGTTACCTGGGGACTACCTGTTTTTATATATATATATATATATATATATATATATATATATATATATATATATATATATATATACTGCTCAAAAGAATTAAAGGAACACTTTTAATCAGAGTATAGCATAAAGTCAATGAAACATATGGGATATTAATCTGGTCAGTTAAGTAGTGAGGGGGTTGTTAATCAGTTTCAGCTGCTGTGGTGTTAATGAAATTAACAACAGATGCACTAGAGGGGCAACAATGAGATGACCCCCAAAACAGGAAGGTGGAGGCCACTGACATTTTTCCCTCCTCATCTTTTCTGACTGTTTCTTCACTAGTTTTGCATTTGGCTACTGTCAGTGTCACTACTGGTAGCATGAGGCGATACCTGGACCCTACAGAGGTTGCACAGGTAGTCCAACTCTCCAGGATGGCACATCAATATGTGTCATTGTCAGAAGGTTTGCTGTGTCTCCCTGCACAGTCTCAAGGGCATGGAGGAGATTCTAGGAGACAAGCAGTTACTCTAGGAGAGCTGGAGAGGGCCATAGAAGGTCCATAACCCATCAGCAGGACCAGTATCTGCTCCTTTGGGCAAGGAGGAACAGGATGAGCACTGCCAGAGCCCTACAAAATGACCTCCAGCAGGCCACTGGTGTGAATGTCTCTGACCAAACAACCAGAAAGACTTCATGAGGGTGACCCAAGGGCCCCATGTCCTCTAATGGGCCCTGAGCTCACTGCCCAGCAGCATGCAGCTCGATTGGCATTCGCCATAGCATACCAGAATTGGCAGATGCACCACTGGTGCCCTGTGCTTTTTACAGATGAGAGCAGGTTCACCCTGAGCATGTGACAGAAGTGAAAGGGTCTGGAGAAGCCATGGAGAACATTATGCTGCCTTTAACATCATTCAGCATGAGCAGTTTGGTGGTGGGTTAATGATTGTCTGGGGAGGTGTGGTGTTATGGGTCCACAGCTCGTTGAGCAAAGGCCATTCATTTTAAATAATCACCGCACTGGAGGCTTGGTGAGGCGATGTTGTAGTGAGCCAGCTGGGCAGTTGTCGATGTGGGCGTTTCTCACCGTGTACAGGTGAGGAACTGCCCACATTCGTGATTGCTCCGTGGCTAATGCTACAGCTGTGATGGCCCCTCACGCTTTAAAAAAGGCCGATTCGGTTGTGGGGAGGAGGAAAAAAATGGAGAGAGAAAGGAAAGGAGAGGACGGAGGTTACCGGGAGCAGGAGAGGAAGCAGGTCGGTGAAAGAGAGAGCGAGCCAGCGAAGGCCGGACGGGCGAGCGAATGAGGCCATGGACAGTGCATGGAAGCTGGGTGTTAGGCCGACACCCGGTGTTTGTGTTGATGCCTCCCTGAGCGATCAGGTAGCGGGAGTGACTAAGGGAAGGCGACTGGCCGCAGAGAGGCCATGGAAAGGCAGCGAAGTCGGAGACTTGGCTGGAATCCCCAACGTGGCACCTGGCGCTGTGGGAAACCAAGTTCTCGGGACTGGATGAGTGCCATACCGAGCCAGGGTCTGGGAGGTCTCCAGTCTCGTGGTGTGTGTGAGAGGAGGGCAGCTGCAGAGAGCATCTTGCCTGCTGCTTGGCCCAAACGGGATAAGCAGGTGAGACGCTACCAGAAAAGCACCGGATTTGTTATTGTTTTAAAGACTGCTTCCTAAAGAAGATTTTAACCTCTGGTTTTAAAGGATTGTTTTTTCTTATTGTTGTTTTAACCTCCACATTTTCATTTTATGGATTATTTAATGAAGAACTTTTGGAGCACTGCACTTTACATGAACACTGTTTATTTTGTTGACTGTTTTTAATAAAAGCACTGTTTTCACTTTTAACCATCCCCTTGTTCAGATGCTCAATTATTGCCTCCATTGACTAGCTCACTCGGTAACATTATCGACGGTGTTGGGTTCAAGGGTTCCCAAACAGCCATGGGAGCGTGGAGCCAGAACCCACATCGTCACAGGGGGGCATATCCATGGAGGGTCACACAGACCGCTAAGGCTTGACAAAAGCACCTTGGCTGCCATTAGGTATCAGGATGAAACCTTGGACCCACTGTCAGACCCTATGCTGGTACAGTGGCTCCTGGTGCACGACAATCCCCGGCCTCATGTGGTGAGAGAGCATGCAGGCAGTTCCTGGAGGATGAAGGAATTGATACCATTGATTGGCCACCACACTTTCCTGACCTAAATCCAATAGAACACCCTCTGGGACATTATGTTTTGGTCCATCCAATGCCACCAGGTTGCACCTCAGACTGTCCAGGAACTCAGTGATGCCCTGGTCCAGATCTGGGAGGAGATCCCCCACAACACCATCTGTCATCTCATTAGAAGCATGCACAGATGTTGTCAGGCATGTATACAAGAACACAGGGCCATACAAAGTGCTGCATACAATTTTGAGTTGCTGCAATTAAATTTTGGCAAAATGGACTAGCCACATAATTTTTCACTCTGATTTTGGGCGTCTTTGAATTCAGGCACTGTAGGTTGATCATTTTCATTTCCATCAAACGATGTGGCATCCTTCGCTCCTAACACATTACCCAGTCTATATCAGTAGGAGGATTTCTTTTCCCATTGAGATCTGATGTGTTTTCAAAGTGTTCCTTTAATTTTTTGAGCAGTTTATATATATATTCATACAGCTGTGCTTGAAAGTTTGTGAACCCTTTAGAATTTTCTATATTTCTGCATAAATATGACCTGAAACATCATCAGATTTTCACCAAGTCCTAAAAGAATAGACAAAGAGAAACCAGTTAAACAAATGAGACAAAATATTATACTTGGTCATTTATTTATTGAGGAAAATTATCATATATTACATATTTGTGAGTGGGAAAAGTATGTGAACTCTAGGATTAGCAGTTAGTTTGAAGGTGAAATTAGAGTCAGGTGTTTTCAATCAATGGATGACAATCAGGTGTGAGTGGGCACCCCGTGTTATTTAAAGAACAGGGATCTATCAAAGTCTGCTCTTCACAATACATTTGTGGAAGTGTATCATGGCACGAACAAAGGAGATTTCTGAGGACCTCAGAAAAGAGTTGTTAATGCTCATCAGGCTGGAAAAGGTTAAAAAACCCTCTCTAAAGAGTTTGACTCCACCAATCCACAGTCAGACAGATTATGTACAAATGGAGGAAATTCAAGACCAACAAAGATCACTCCACGAGCAAGGCGTGTAATAGTCACTGAGGTCACAAAGGACCCCAGGGTAACTTCTAAGCAACTGAAGGCTTCTCACATTGGCTAATGTTCATCTTCATGAGTCCACCATCAGGAGAACACTGAACAACAATGGTGTGCATGGCAGGGTGCAAGGAGAAAGCTACTGCTCTCCAAAAACATTGCTGCTGGTCTGCAGTTTGCTTTAAGATGACATGGACAAACCAGAAGGCTATTGGAAGAATGTTTTGTGGACGAATGAGACCAAAATAGAACCTTTTTGGTTTAAAAAGAAAACGTTATGTTTGGAGAAAGGAAAACACTGCATTCCAGCATAAGAACCTTATCCCATTTGTGAAACAAGGTGGTGGTAGTATCATGGTTTGGGCCTGTTTTGCTGCATCTGGGCCAGGATGGTTTGCCTTCATTGATGGAACAATGAATTTTGAATTATATCAGAGAATTCTAAAGGAAAATGTCAGGACATCTGTCCATGTACTGAATCTCAAGAGAAGGTTGGTCATGCTGCAAGACAACCACATAAGCACACAAGTTGTTCTACCAAAGAATGGTTAAAGAAGAATAAAGTTACTGTTTTGGAATGGCCAAGTCAAAGCCCTGACCTTAATCCAATCAAATGTTGTGGTAGGACCTGAAGTAGCAGTTAATGTGAGGAAACCCACCAACATCCCATAGTTGAAGCTGTTCTGTAATGGAGGAATGGGCTAAAATTCCTCCAAGTCAGTTTGCAGGAATGATCAAAGTTACTGAAACGCTTAGTTGCAGTTATTGCTGCAAAGGGGGTCACACCAGATACTGAAAAGCAAAGGTTCACATATTTTTGCCATTCACAAATATGTAATATTCTATAATTTTCCTTAATTAATAAATGACCAAGTATAATATTTTTGTCTCATTTGCTCAGCTGGTTTCTCTTTATTTACTTTTAGGACTTGAGTGAAAATCTGATGTTGTTTTAGGTCACATTTATGCAGTAATAATCGAAAATTCTGAAGGGTTCACAAACTTTCAAACACAACTGTACTGTAACAGAAGCCCAGACCACAGACAGACACCACGACTTCATCACACAACACTCCTTTATTTTCCTTTCTGCAACAGTATACACAGTGCCCCAATCACCACAGCACTCAGTCCCTTCTTTCTCTTCTTAGATGGCTCCATGCCTCTTCTCTCTTCTAAGCTCTGTCCACTGCCACCGACTCCGCTCACTGAGTGTGGCAGCTGCTCTCCTTTATAGAGGACCCAAAAGTGCTCCAGCTGTTTAATGATCAGTTTCCGACTGCATTTCTGGGTGAGACTGGGGCCCTGTACAAGAGGGCTCAGCCTTCTCCACATCGCCCCTGGTGGTGTCCATGAGCCACAGCAGGACTGAGCTTCCCTGTTCTGTGGCAGTGTAACAAACCAGGAGGGCTGTCCTCCATCGTCCCGTACATATTATACACTTTTTTTCTCATCCACACCACTGTAATTAAACAAGCACAAATATTATGTGGGCAGTGTCACAAGAGGACAGTAAACTCCAATACTTTGACAGTTATATAAACAAAGGACTAAATATAAAGTTTGCTTATAATATACATGTAATGACTAAAAACAGGAACACAGTAGCAATGTGGTTAGTACTGTTGACTAACACTTCAGGAATACCTTTGAACTGACTTCAGTTGTTGATTCAAAGACATATTGACCTCATACTGCATGATTGTGCGCATCACAGGCAGGTACCCTTGCAGTTGTGGATTCTTAGCCTGGAAGCGATTGCTTCCAAGCAAACATTAACTAGATTAAGTAGGTTAGAAAATAAATCAGTGGATTTCCAAGAATGAATGGTAAGCATTACCTTGTATACAAGAACAAAAGCTAGGTGTCATATTTTTTGCAGCTCTTTTCATTTTAATGGAACATGTACAATAAACTAACGTTACAAATATAAAATTTAATTGTACTGGACTACATAGCACTCTTTTACAAAAGTTTACAAATGCAAGAAAAATCTTATAATTTTTATAAAACTCTAATAGCAAAACTTACCATCCAAAGCAGAAAATGCCAAACAGAGTTCCCAGTGCAGTAGCAACTACATGCGGACTTTTTTCTGTCTTCTTTGGGCTCAGGTACCAACGTAAAACCAAAAAGCTGACATGAGGGCAAATAGCTGACAGACCACAAATTCACCTAAAAAGTCAAAATCTTTCCTTTATGAACTGACAAACAAGGTTGCTTGTCTAGTATTAAATTAGAAATCTTGGAGGCAAAACAGGCATATACTGTAGGCTAAATTCAGAAAAACTTTAGCATGAATAATTGTATAGTGTTAAAACAAAATTTTTAATCCGTTTAGAGATCTATTGGGTCAATACTGTCATATGGAAAATATACTGTAATTATTAAACATAGGTATAAGCTGGTGGCGTGGGGTGAAGCTGCAAGCAGATCCAGTGCTTACATCCTTTTAATGTAATACAGTCTTTATTCTTAAGATACCTTAGGACACAACAAAATGCATTGGTTAAATTCTGTTGGTGCAGAATCTTTAAAAATACAGCAACAATACAGCAAATGGTACAATGATACTGTTTACCAGAAACATATTACTAAACAAAACAACAGCAAAATAGAAAACACTATGTATCAATAAATATCTTTACAGTATTAGATTAAAAGTATATATTTCAGGTAAAATCATGATCCAGATAGTACTAGTCACAATTAGACAATATTACTACATGTATAGTTTCAGAAAATAATACGTAACAATTAGTGCCTCGTGTAATTTATAATTTAATTGGTTAGTAAAGTATGTATTTTTTTGTTATATTTACATTTTAAATTGCATATACACAAATATATGAAAGTATAAATTACTACTGTATTTAAGCTGTAGAAAATGGCTATTTTGAAATGTACCCATACAGAGAGAAAGTAGAAACAAGACTGCAAATGGAGCAATAGAAATTTCCAGAATTTCAGTTTTCCAGTGCGATTCACTGAGACATACTCTGACTAGTAACTGAGACTTAAATTGACGTGCTGATGTCATTATTATGATTGTAAAAGATGCTGCTGAAAGCTTTATGCTCAGGTGTAACAGTTCATTAAAAAAATACATTTGCCCCCAAACTTTGTTTTTTGGGTTGACACTAAGGTCCCATGAAGGCATTTTTTAAAGCTTTTTTCCCTTTAGAAGGGATTTTTGTTTTTTCCACAGCAAGGGAGCAAAAGCAGCAATGTTTGGGGACTCTTGGTCATAGCTGCAAAACAAAATGGGTGCCTTAGAAAGGAAACATGCCTTGTTCCTTCTGTACCGAAACTACTGCTTGATGATGTAGATGTTTTACTTATAGTTTTTGATTCAAAAAGTAAAAACCAGCATTAAAATAGAAGTTAAATGTTTTTTCCTTTTTTTGTTTGAGTGTTGGGTCCCTCTGCCACCTGTTTTAAGAATCTATTTCTTAAGCAATCTGTGCCCCTCGCAAAATACAGTATCTGAACTATTTAATGGTCAATAGCAATGGAAGAAGGCAACACATCAGAATCACTGTGGGTTACCCTAGTATGGAAGAAAAGCCAAATATTTGTTATTGACATTTGTAACAGGTCAGATTCAGATATTTTTGGAATAGCAGATTATTTAAATAATATAGTGGTTTTCAACTGGTCACAAGTGGCTGTTGCTAAGCACAAACATATGAGAAAGTACAGATTTGATCATGGTATTTTCCCCTCCAACCCCTAACCCGGTCTGTCCAAGGTAATCTAAAGCACTGTGTGATTTATTTTTATATTTATTCCCATTTGTAATTATAATTTTAAAAAGGGATTACCTATTCAGTTTCATTACACAATTCTAATTGCAGTGAAGTCTAATAGGAAAACTGGGTCCCAAAACATATAGGTTTAGAATGACTGAAATAACACATATGTGAAATAAAGAGGGCAGAGTTATTATGGGTTTTTTTTAACTTTCAAACATCAATCCATCCATCCATTATCCAACCCGCTATATCCAACACAGGATCAGGGGGGTCTGCTGAAGCAATCCCAGCCAAAACAGGGCGCAAGGCAGGAAAAAACCCCAGGCGGGGCACCAGCCCACCGCAGTACACAACACACACACCCACACAAAGCACACATTAGGGAAAATTTTTGGATTGCCAATGCACCTAAACTGCATGTCTTTTGAGACTGCGGGGGGAAAACCCGGGAGCACCTGGGAAACCCACAAAGACACAGGGAGAACATGAAAACCCACACGGGAGGCCCCGGGAAGCAAACCCACATCTCCTTATTGTGAGGGCAGCAGCGCTACCTAAGTTCCAACCTTTACAAACTTTTAAATACAAATACAAATGAGGAAACTGAAATGATGCACATTGCAAATAACTATTTCACCATTAGTTTCAAGCACAACATGTGGTTATACTGTCGGGATCTCATATTCTCAAACAATAAAAGACAGAGTAATAAGAAAAGGAATGTTATTGATATTGGGGACGTGTGAGTCATGTCTTGCACCCCTAAACACGCAGGCGAGTCTCAGTACTTCAGTAAAACCAATTTTTATTCCACTTGGAAACAGGAACAGCATTTATTTATTGTTAGCGGATCTACCATTCTCTTATACACAAGACACAGCAATCAAGCAGGTTGTGGCCAGGTAACCCTGTTCTGCATTTGTAATTTTCCCTTGCATCACCCATCAACGGAACATCTTATAGGCCACCACAATCGACTAGGATCTGCTTTAGCTGTAGCTGCTACAGAGTTGGGAACCCATGGTTCCCACAGCAACTGATAAACTGTCTTCCACTGATGCAAGCATCATGCTTCAGGACAACTTCGCATTTTGCCCTGTTGGGAGAGCCCCAAAAGAGTTTCAAACCTATATCTCCCCAACGGGCATCAGGCTTCATCAAACTTGGGAATCCGGACTTGAGATGAGTATAATGGGCTCTGCCATTCGCTTTTGGCCAAATAATGCCTAATTGGAACATTGCCTCTGGAAGGCAATATGATGGCACTTGTATAGTAACCCCGGGGTGGAGTGACAATCCGTGCTCTGCAATCATCGTCCGCAGGCGGGCCGAAGATGTCAGGGGTTCCCCAATCAGGGGTAGCAACCGGCTTTCTAGTTGTCATTTAAATATCCCCAATCGCAACCTCAGGACTTCATGATGGTCGACCACTCCTTTAAAAGATTAACATGCAAAGTTTGTACAGGTTTCCGCTGCACAGGAATTCTGACTTAATAATTCAATGGGGACATATGCTCTTCTATCACTGCCGCCCGCCATTCAGCCTTAAATTTTTTTTAGGTTTGGGTGGAATCAACACCAGCACATGATCACCCTTCTTAAAATCGCGATGTTTACTTGTCTTGTCATAATGACGTTTTGTGCCTCCCCGTTCACACTCCTGACACCCACCCCAATGGAAGACAATCTGGCAATCTGCTCTTGCAATAAAAAGAATCGCTGACAAACCTCCCAGGGACGCCTCATGAGTTCCCCCCATTCATCCCAAAAATGTCCAACATCCGTGGTTGCTGGTCAAATAATAGTTTGAAGGGACTCATCCTGACTTACACTTGCAGGGCCTCCCAGACAGCAAACAAGAGGAAAGTACAACTGTATCCCAGAAATTGGATCATCCCTGGGCTCCGCCTGAATCATCTGTTTTAGGGTTTTATTAAATCGTTTCAGTCAGGCCACGTCTGCAGATGATAGACCGTGGAGTGTAACTGCTTAATTCTGAAACTTTCGCATAGCTGCTTCATGATGTGAGAATAAAGGGTGTGCCTTGATCAGTGAGAATTCTAGTGATACCAATATGGTGAAATATCAGAGAGTGCTTTTTCAATAGTTTGGGATCTCAGCACTGCTACTTTCAGGGGATCTTGTGGTGTAATCAATTAACACAAGCATATACTGAAAGACACTTTTACCCTGGAAAGTGAGCCAACAATATCTAACCCCACCCCCCTCAAATGGGATGTCAAACTAGGCATTGGTACAAAGGTTGCCCTGGCAGGTCTGTGAGCAGAAACTATTTGACAGTTGGGACAGGCTTATAAAACTGCTGCCCACATCCCGCCCCATATTACCGGTGACCCCACAAAACACTTGAGCAATTTTAAAAACCCTTTTCTATTTGTTGGTACTATGATGCTCTATACACCATCACCATACAATCAGAAATCAAAACGGAAACCATCCTTAAGTAAAAATTAGGTGTTTTAAAATTCGGGCATCTCTCTGGATAATAAAGCCTTTATACTCTTTCGAATGCAAAATCAAGTTGTTCCGGCGGGAAGAGAAACTCCCCCTGGATGAAGTTCTGCTTCCTCTGTGTTTTGCAGAATTGAAATTCCTCTCACTGCCATTTACACGTCTGATGTGATTGCACCACCTCCCCCTGCTATTTCATCTTCCTCCGGTCCTATGGGATGTCTGTCTGGGGGTTTGGGGGTTCATTCCCCCTGCTGGACAACTCGGTCAATTACAAACCCATTTCCTTGACTGACATCGCTGTGAGAGTCCCTCTCTATCCACTATGGGGGTAAACTAAGACCCGTGGGCAGAGGACGGTTTTCCTATTAGGAGTGGCCAAGGGGAGGTGGTGAAAGGCAGTCCAAACTTTAAGTTCTTCCTTTAAATTCAGAGGGAGTAATTAGTCTGTATATTTTAATTTCCTGGACGAGTGGATGTTTACTTGTCTGTAGTCGTATAGGGTCTTCGAAAAAGTCACAGCAGAGTCCAACAGTGCCAAGCATTCCAACGTAATAGAGACCTTAAAATTGTCCTCCTTTAATATCTCTGGGGAAACTCGTGAGCTACATATCTGGGCGAGACTAATAGCATTGTTTGTGCAGTTGGGAGGTGACACCCCAAGCCAGATGTCCCAGTTGATCACAGCGAAAGCAGCTGCATTTAGTCTGCACTGTGGTGTTCACTGAAGGTCTGTGTTGGACTGAAAGGTCAAGCCTGGGTAGCCCCGTTGTTTCCAGGTTTCTTGTTCACCCTGTAGTCGGCAGGTCAGATACAGCAGCAAAGTGGACGCACCCATAGCATTTCTTCACAAAGTCTCTAGTCTATCCCTGATAGAACTGCATCAATAGCAAGCTTCTCCACAATGCGCTGAAAAGGGTCTCTGTGGATACAGCTTCGAATCAGGTCCACTAAGCCCTGAATCTGTCCTTGAACAGGGTGATCTGGAGCAATTTGCTGAAACTGGCCCCTTTGACCACCGGGCCACAACCGTATGGAGGAGGATCTGTTGTTTCATGTAGTCATGATCATCAAGCCTTTCAGGAGAAAGTTTCCGATGGCTTGGAGGGCTTCTCCCATTGAAACGGGCTAAAATAGCTACCCAGGCCCCCTGTCCCAGTGCATCAATGTTGCCATACCAAAGCAGCAGCGCCACCAGAGCCTCATCTTGCTCTGGGTTTTGTTGTATTTCTTGGGGGTCCATTGGTGCAAGGACCCCACTTCTGGTATCATGTGATGTCAAGTCCCTTTCTTGAGGCTGAGTTTCAGTACTTCAGCAAAACCAACTTTATTCCACTTGAAACAGGAACAGCACGGTTTTTTATTGTAGTGGGATCTATCATTCTCCTATACACAGACACAATAATCAGGCAGGGTCGTGGCTAGGTTAGTGGCCAAGTAATCCTGTTCCCTGCATTTATAATGTTCCTTGTATCACCCATCGGGCGAAACCGCTATAGCGACCTCGCATCGACTTAGATCTGCTTTAGCTGAGAGCTGCTACAGCGCTTGGAGCCCATAGTTGCCCTGCAATTGCGTTTCAGAATGCTCTTCAGTGACGTCCCTGTTGGGGAGTCCCAAAAGAGTTTAGAAACCCTACAATACATTGAATAACAGTGATCACCACATGATAAAATCTGATATAATCTTTGATGACATGTATATTAACACTAAAACAAATACTTATAATTAGAGGAAAGCAGACTTTAGGATAAGAGAGTGTCTAGAAACAAGGAATGATAAATTAAAATCCGACAACTTTGAATGACATATGGTGTCACTTCAGAGACTTTCTAATCCTGGTTCAAATAAGTATATTCCAAAAACCAATTGAACAATAAGACTTAAAAAATGGTTTGAATGTATAAATATGAGAAATTATTGAAAAGTAAATTGAAAAGATCACTGTACAAGACAATTAAAAGGAATACTGACAATACAATATGAAATAAAAAAATTAGGACAAAAGAGAAACCAAAACAAACAGCAAGCAATTTTTGAGTACCACTCCATTAAAAATATGATAAAAGAGAATTTAAGAAACCTCAGAGACAAAGATGGAGAAATCAATAAAAATAAGAAGAAAAATAGCAAATGACTAGAGCAAGTATTTGATAAATGTTGGTAAGGGAAAAACAAATGGAATTCCCAATGCAGAAGTAAAAACAATGTCTGTATTTATAGATTTTAAAATAGAAGAGACAGATGTGCCTCAAGCCCTCAATATGTTAAAGACTAATAAAACCCATGGACCTGATGATACTTTACCAACTGTATTGAAGGAAATATAAGACATCACTTATAAACCCTTATTGAGCAGTCACTTCAGAAAAGAAGACTCCAATGATCCTAGTAATTATACAAAACATATCCAGTTGGTCAACCAGAAGGAGATAAAGAACACAGATAAGAGGAATATGCTCTGCTTGTAGTAAGTCATCAGTGGACACCCTCTGGGTCTGTTACTGTTTCTGATTTATATTAATGACATAGATTAGCATTGTTAGTAATCTGATGAAATTTGCATGATGATGGTACTAAAATTGGAATGGAAGACACTCTTAGGAGGCAACAAAAACAATTCAAAACAATTTATACAAGCTTCAGAAGTGGACCCAAGTTTAATTTAGAAAAATGCAAAGTACTACACAGGAAAACTATCTTGAAAAGGATTTGGGGTTTAGGGGTTTACAAATTATTTTCATCATCTAAACAATGTGCAGAAGCTATTTAAAAGTTAAATAAAACGTTAGGTTAAATTGTAAAATTACTGAATGAAAATCAAGAGAAGTTATGCTTAGAATATATAATGTACAAGTGAAACCACATCTGGAGTATTGTGTATAGATCTGTGGTCTCATTTATGAAGCTTACGTATGCACAAATAGATGCTTGAAATGTGCGTTTGCAACCTCCCATGCAAACATCAAGAATTATAAAAGAAAACCTGATGGGGAAACATGTATAAATTTGTTGCAACTCTGATCCATATGTACACAACATTTCAGAGAAACTGGGAAATGGAGACAAAGTGTGCAGTATACCAGTTCATACCAAAACTGTTTTTTATTTTTTTTATGATATGAATCTTTCCTATACTGCAGCACTGGTTTAAATAGCCTAAACAACGTTCGGAACGTGGCGCAGAGGGAAACTGTTTAAGGGGGGGAACTTTTTCACTGCTGCACCCCTAAACACACATGCAACGAAGTACATGCATTAGTGGAGGTATTGAACTGTGACAATGGACAGAGAACATTCCAAAACTGAAGCCGTAGCAGAAGATAAAGTTGAACATGATGACAAAGAAGAACTTTTGCTGAAAAAGGAACCGCGCTGTTGTTTGGAGATACTTTGGTTTTAAAAGGTCGGATGTGGACCATTCTGTTCAAATGTGTGAAAACTGTTTCTATACTACTGGATAATACTCAAGCCATGTTGTACTTGTTTTTTTTTTTTCAATACTGTGTAATGTATCTGGGTACTGTGTAATAGTGTGACATGTTGATTTTATTCTCGCATTTCCACTTTAATATCAACGCTTTTTGACTAGAATAAAGTCGACATGTTGACTTTATTCTTGTAATTTGTCATTAAAGTAGAACATTGTAAATTAAACTTCACCTTAAAATTGAATATTTAATTTTTCAAACCCCGTTATAAGTTATGTAATACATTAAATGCTTTGTGTTAAGTGTTCCCCGAGTCATGTTAATCTCTGCATGCTACTTAAACTGACTTTCTCTTGCACTAAGAGCAGGTGAGGCAGCGATCACACATAGAATACATTAATTTCATGATATTTCTGCTCCCTGAACATTTAGAATGCTAAGATAAATACTTGATATAATTTTCATGTTGAAATACATTAAAGCATGTATTAATCACGTGGGCACAGTGGCGTGGAGGTTGCACTCTGCCTCGAAAGGGGGTCCCAGGTGGTCCCTGCCTTGAATTTGCATGTTTTCTGGTGGGTTTACTCGGCGTGCTTCAGTTTCCTTTCAAGGCCACATAGGATGTGATGCTATATTGACCCAAGTGTATGCTATTCCTCAGTATTCACCCTGCGATGATGTGTCGCCCGCTCAGGATTTGCATCTGCCTTGACACAACGCGGTTGGGATGGGCGAACCCTGAATGGATGGCATAATTTAACATGTATAACGAAGATTTTTTAAAGTTCTGAGCACTCCATGGTCTAAGTTTATAACTAACTTCACAAAGACGTTTATCGTGAGGTGATTGGTTATGTGGAGAAAGAAAAAGGAAGGATAGGAACTGGTGGTTTGGTACGTCAGACAGGGACAGTACGCTTGCATAAAGAAAGCCAGCTGAGAAGAACATCTATTGAATTCTGTGTTCGTGTCTCGACCACCAGATCACTAATCCAACATTTACACAAGATTTAAGTTAAACCTATTCATACATCCAGTTTTTGGAGCCCTCATTACACCTGCCATAAAGTCCTCTACTCTGAACGAACCTGGGGACCCCTTACTGCAATGAAGCAGCACTCCCCACACTACCGTGCATGTTTAATACATGCTTTAATGCACTTAATCATAAAAATGACATCAAGTATTTATCTTAGCATTCTAAATATTCAGAGAGCAGGAATATCATAAAGCAGTGTTTCCCAACCTCAGTCCTGGGAGCACACTGTGGCTGCAGGTTTTTGTTCCAACCAGATTCCTAATCAGTGTCAACACCTGAAAACACTGATCTCATTTAATTTGCTGGTATTATTTATCTTTTATTCTATATTCAGAAAAGCACAACAGGATGATTTTTACATTTATAAGACATTTAGAAATATTTCTGCTTTTGCTATAGATTTAAATTGTTAACTCTCTTTTGTTGATTTCATTATATTTTGCCCTTTCTGTGCAGTTTTTCACCTTCATTGTATGTTATTCATGACAATCAAAATGAGCAGAGCAGACACGCTGGCAAGCAACACTGAATAATCAAAGGCAGCAAGTACTTTAGCTTCAGACCCACTAATTAGTAAATAATGGATTATTTTAACAGTTAGAACACCTAGAAAAGTAGAATTAAAATCAAGATGAAAATATTGTTAAAAAGAAAAAATACATTATTCCCATATAACTGCTTGGTACATTTTAATATATAAATATATACTAGTAAAGACCACCGTAGCATACGGCAGTGTAAGAATAGGAACAGAAAACTGTGAGAAAGGAATTCAGTATAACAAAGGCTTAGGAAACCACTGTCGCTGTATAATGAAAATAACAAGGAGCAAACCAATGCCGATGGTCAGAGTACCTTCCTGTAGCAGGCTATGGAAAACATAGATATATATAGATAGTCGCCCATTCACTGTGTTGCCCACTCAACATAATAAGTCAGCTGCCGTCCACTATTGTGAGTGGTAAAAGTGTCATTTAAACTAATACAGGCAGACATGGAAACTGGGTTTCTGATGAAAAACAATGTTTTAAACAGTATCGTTTACACAACAGATTTTGCAAATAATTTACATGCAATTATTTATATCCATTTATACATCATAATGGATTATTAAATAATAATAATAATTATTATTATTATTATTAAATAATTCCTCCTGTATAAGTAATATTTCTAGGACTGCTTTTCTTCCATCTCCGAAAAATTTCTAGACTTCGTTCTGTTCTTACTAACCCAGTACTAAAGTATTGGTTAATGCCCGAGTCAACTCACTTATAGATTACTGTAATGTTATTCTATCTGTCATCCCACAAAAACAAAACCTTGCCATGTATTGCTCAAGTTGCAGTTTTATTATTTATGTATATAGCTTAGCCTGAAGAAAGGTCCATATTAATGCAATTTGCCTTAATGATGGTTCAGTTGGTAAGATGTCATACACGCTGACTTGTTTTATTTTATGTTTATTTGGTGAATACTGTGTAATGTACCTGGCTTGAAGTCTTGAAGTAATAGTATTACTACTAGAAGTTGCACTATTATTTATTTTATTGTTATTATTTATTAGTTTAAATATTATGAAGTGTAATGACGGTAAAGTTGTTAAAAAGTAATTTAAACGTGTCAGTGAACAGAGATTATTAACATTAACAGAAAGTGTAGTTGGTTTACAAAAAATATTTACTATTAACTATTTATTCCTTTTCTAAGACATGTTAGTAATACAACTTTGACAAGCACCTCGGGATATTTTACTAAGTCTAAATGCCTGTTTGGATGGTTGAAAATATTTGTCAAAATTATAGTTTTGTTGTTCAAAATTTGTTCAATAAAAAGGTTCTATATTTTGACTGAAAATATCATGAATGTGATTCTTTCTTTTCATTCTTTCTCTTCATGCTGACTGTTCACTAACTCCTGACTTCCATGTATTGCTCAATCTTATCCTATAATTCCTTCCATTATTTGCATGTTGCATGTTAAGCTTACTGGCCTATAGTTACTTGGGGCTGCCCTGTCAAACCTTTTTTTTATAATGGGATGATATTTGCCATTTTCCAGTTCTTTGAATCTCTCAATGTGCAGGACTTCCAAAAATTGTCAAGGGTTTGTGGCGGACGGCCAGGGCCCGGGCCCCCCAGGATGCCCCTTCAACACTGGATTCGGGAGCAGTCATTGACGATGCTAAGTCCCCCGGGAAAACTTGTTCAGCCCCGGGTTGTAAGGCCACTTTCATGGAACACCAGAACTCATCTTGGTTGGGCTTATGGCCTCTGTCCGGAGGTGCTGCCAAAAGTAGGTGAACGAACACCTGCAGCACTTCCAGGTGGGCTATAAGAGGAGCCTGCAGCCACTACTCAGGGCGCCAGAGTCAGGAGGAGGGGGATGAAGCTACCCTGAGAGGAATGGAGAAAAGAAGATGTGGTGATTTGGGTGCTTTATTTGTGTTGGGACTGTGTTGTGCCTGTGGGGTTTACGGGAAGACTGACCCAAGGTAAAGAAAATAAAAATTTTGTTTCTTTTATAATGCTCCGGTGTCAGTCTGTGTCAGGGCCACAAAAGAGCTAATAAACAGTTTATATATGTATTCACTAGCCTCCTTAAGTATATGAGGATAAGTAATATCTGTTTCTAGTGATTTGTTTGATTTCAGGTTATTTAAGCTATCTTACTATTTCAAGACTTCAAGTCTGTTGAAGATTATATTTTATGCTTATAGTATTTAGACTGTATTGGCAATAGATATCTCAATTTTAATCCTCATATTACTCATATATTACATTACATTACTCATATTACTCATATATCCTGCTGGGATGCTTGTTTTGTTTTGGACATGCTCTGTCCCTAGGTATGTCAATGTCGCCAGTCTCATGTGGGGGTGCAAAATGGGGGCGGTGGGTCTGAAAGAGAGCAAGCTTATCTAATCTATCCTTTTAATCCTTATAATTATAATTACTATGTAAAATAGGCTGCATAGCAAGAACCATCCATCCATCCATTTTCCAACCCACTGAATCCAAACACAGGGTCACAGGGGTCTGCTGAGCCAATCCCAGCCAACACAGGAACCAATCCTGGGCAGGTGCCAACCCACTGCAGGACACACACAAACACTAGGCCAATTCAGAATCGCCAATCCACCTAACCAGCATGTCTTTTGGGCTGTGGGAGGAAACCAGAGCACCCAGAGGAAACCCAGCAGACACAGGAGGGGCATGCAACTCCACGCAGAGAGGCCCGGAAGTGAACCCGTTCTCCTAACTGGAGGCAGCAGTGCTACCACTCGCCACCGCATGGCAAGAACTCCTGGGAAATTGGAAAATAAGGTCAAGCTGTCTCACTTTCAGTTAAAAATTATGAATCAATATCTCCATGATGGAACAGTTAACTTTGTGAGCAGGAATTTAAAGGCCTAAATCACAAATTAAAAAAAAAGTATTCTCTCACCTAAAAGTGTAAACACTAAAATACTATTTTTACAGTAGACCCACTTATTAAGCAAGGATCAATTTCGGCTGCAAAAGATTGGACTGGCCAAATGTTGCATTCAGCTTTACAAAGAAAACCAGAGGTGTGGAATTCTTCATATACATAGTACAGTCTCATTTGAAGAATCTGATCCTGAAGGAGATATGTGATTGTCATGGGTAATTTATTTAACTGTAAAGTAATTTTGATAAATGTTTATGCACCCAATGTGGATGATAGGGACTTCATGTAAAATGTATTTGCATCCGTTCCCAATGTGAACACTCATAAAATATATTGGCTGAGGACTTTAATTGTGCTTTAAATCCATACCTAGATAAGTCTTCTGTCACGGGTGATGACCTCTAACACTGCAAAGACAATTACACAGTTTGTAACTGACCACAGCTTATCAGACCACTGGAGATTTCTAAACCCAAATTCAGGAGCATATTCCTTCTACTCACCAGTACATATTCCATCCATCCATCCATCCATCCTCTTCCGCTTATCGAGGTCGGGTCAGGGGCAGAGCTAAGCAGCTCTTCCGGAGAATCCAAGGCGTTCCAGGGCAGCCGGAGACATAGTCCCTCCAGCGTGTCCTGGGTCTTCCCGGGCCTCCTCGGTTGGATCGTGCCGAACACCTCACCAGGGAGGTGTCCAGGAGGCATACTGATCAGATGCCAGAGCCACCTCATCTGACTCCTCTCGATGCGGAGGAGCAGCGGGTTCACTCTGAGCCCTCCCAGATGACTGAGCTTCACCCTATCTTTAAGGAAAGCCCAGACACCCCAGCAGGAGGAAACTCATTTCAGCCAGCTTGTATTCGCAAATCTCGTTCTTTCGTCACTACCCATAGCTCATGACCATAGTGAGGGTAGGAGCGTAGATCATGTAAATTGAGAGCTTTGCCTTACGGCTCAGCTCCTTTTCACCACGACAGACCGATAAAGAGCCGCATCACTGCGGATGCGCACGATCCGCCTGTCGATCTCACGCCCATTCTTCCCTCACTCGTGAACAAGACCCCGAGATACTTGAACTCCTCCCACTTGGGGCAGGATCTCTCCCTGAACCCTGAGAGGGCACTCCACCTTTTCGCTGAGGACCATGCTCGGATTTGAGGTGCTGATTTCATCCCAGCCGCTCACACTCAGCTGCAACCGATCCAGAGAGCTGAAGATCACGGCCTGATGAAGCAAACAGGACATCATCATCTGCAAAAGCAGTGACCCAATCCTGAGTCCACCAAACCGACCCCTTCAACACCCTGGCTGCGCTTAGAAATTCTGTCCATAAAGTTATGAACAGAATCGGGTGACAAAGGGCAGCCCTGGCGGAGTCCAACTCTCCTGGAACGTGCTCGACTGCCGGTACAATGCGACCAAGCCTGACACGGTTGTACAGAGACCGAACAGCTCTTATCAGGGGTCCGATCCATACTCCCGGCACCACAGGGATTCCCGAGGGACACGGTCGATGCCTTTTCCAAGTCCACAAAACACATGTAGACCGGTCGGGCAAACTCCCATGCACCCTCCAGGACTCTGCTAAGGGTGAAGAGCGTCCACTGTTCCGCGACCAGGACGTAAACACACCGCTCCTCCTGAATCCGAGGTTCACTATCCGACGGACCCTCCTCTCCAGAACCCCCAAATAGCTTTTCCAGGAGGCTGAGGAGTGTGATCCTCTATAGTTGGAACACACCTCCGTCCCCGAGGGGACCACCACCCGGTCTGCCAATCCAGAGGCACTGTCCCGATGTCCATGCGATGTTGCAGAGACGTGTCAACCAAGACCGTCCTACAACATCCAGAGCCTTAAGGAACTCCGGGCGTATCTCATCCACCCTCGGGACCCTGCCACCAAGGAGTTTTTTGACCACCTCAGTGACTTCAGTCCCAGAGATGGAAGAGCCCACCTCAGAGTCCCCAGGCTCTGCTTCCTCATTGGAAGGCATGTTAGTGGGATTGAGGAGGTCTTCGAAGTACTCCCCCCACCGACCCACAACGTCCGAGGCAGGTCAGCAGCGCACATCCCACCATATACGCTGTTGACACTGCACTGCTTCCCTCCTGAGACGCCGGACGTGGACCAGAATCTCCCGCCGTCCGAAAGTGCGTCTCCATGGCCTCTACAAACTCCTCCCATGCCCGAGTTTTTGCCTCAGCAACAACCAGCCGCTGCTCCGCTTGGCCTGCCGTGTACCTATCAGCTGCCTCCAGAGACCCACAGGACAAAAGTCCTATAGGACTCTTCTTCAGCTTGACGGCATCCCTCACCGGTGTCCACCAACGGGTTCGGGATTGCCGCCAGACAGGCATCGACCACCTTGAGCCACACCTCCGTCAGCCGCCTCAACAATAGAGACGGAACATGGCCCATTCAGACTCAATGTCCCCACCTCCCTCGGACGTGGTTGAAGTTCTGCGGAGGTGGGAGTTGAAGCTACTTTGACAGGGACTCTGCCGCGCTCCCAGCAGACCCTCACAACACGTTTGGGCCTACCAGGTCTGACCGCATCTTCCCCACCATCGAAGCCAACTCACCACCAGGTGGTGATCAGTTGATAGCTCGCCCTCTCTCACCCGAGTGTACAGACATATGGCCGCAAGTCCGACGACACCACAAAGTCGATCATCACTGAGGCCTAGGGTGTCCGTGCCAAGTGCACATATGAACACCCTTATGCTTGAACATGGTGTTCTTGAGACAATCCATGACGAGCACAGAAGTCCAATAACAAACACCTCGGCTCAGATCGGGGCCATTCCTCCCAATCACGCCCTTCCAGGTCTCACTGTCATTGCCATGAAGTCTCCCAGCAAACGAGAGAATCCCAGAAGGTATGCCCTCTAGCAACCCTCCAGAGACTCCAAAAGGGTGGATACTCCAAACTGCTGTTCGGCGCATACACACAAACAACAGTCAGGACCCTTTTCCCCACCTAAAGGCGGATGGAGGACACCCTCTCGTCCACCGGGGTAAACCCCAATGCACAGGCTCAGAGTCGGGGGCAATAAGTATGCCCACACTGCGGCGCCTCACGGGGCAACTCCAGAGTGGTAGAGAAGTCCAGCCCCTCTCAAGGAGATTGGTACCAGAGTCCAAGCTGTGCGCAAGGTGAGTCCGCTATATCTAGCCGGAACCTCTCAACCTCAAGCACTAGCTCAGGCTCCTTCCTTCAGAAAGGTGACATTCCACGTCCCAAGAGCCAGTTTTTGTAGCCGAGGATCAGGACCGCCAAGGTCTCCGCCTTCGGCCACCACCCAACTCACACTGCACCAACCTCCTTGGCCCCTCCCATAGGTGGTGAGCCCATGGGGGAGGAGGACCCACGTTACCTCTTTGGGCTGTGCCCGGCCGAGCCCCATGGGTGCAGGCCCGGCCACCATGTGCTTTCGCCATCGAGCCCCACCTCAAGCCTGGCTCCAGAGGGGCTCCGTGACCAGCGTCCGGCAAGAGAAACGTCGTCAAGGTTTTTATTCTTCATCAGACGCTTATTGAACCGCTCTTTGTCTCATCCCTCACCTAGGACCAGTTTGCCTTGGTGAGCTCTACCAGGGCATAAAGCCCCGGACAACATAGCTCCTAGGATCATTGGGACACGCAAACCCTCCACCACGACAAGTGTGACGGTTCAAGGAGGAGCAGTACATAATTGCTACTCAAAATTGATTATTTCTTTGTAGATAACAATTTTCGCCTACAATTAAATCTTGCAAGGATGACACTATTATTATTTCCACCATGCCCTCTGATCTTGGAGCTAAAATCATTATCCCCACATTCTCATCTTGCAGATGGTGTCTTAACCCACTTTTATTACAGAAGAGAAATACAGAATTTATATCAAAACAAATCATTGTTTTAATAGAGACAAATACATCCTCAGAGGTCTTTGTAGGAATACTCAGAAAACCCTGAAATTTTCAAATAAAGATGTGCTATAACAGGTGAACTTGGATGAGGACAAGGGTTCACATCAGATAAAGAGAACAGAAGAACCCCACACAAGAAACATGTGCTCACATATAAGAACAAACAGCAGCACCAGGTAAAGGCGAAAGATGGCACCGTTTGGATGCACCCAGAGGTCAGGCATCAATCCTGCCAGTCGGGTCTGCCCCACACCTGTCCTCCAACGAAGCAGCACCGCTTACAGAGCTCACCAACATATCGTGCAATGTCCTGTTTGTGATTATGTTTTATGATGGTCTTTACATTAGAAACATTTATGTGTTATTTATATAAAAGCCAGATCGAATGTTATTTACCTTGATTTATTTACTTATCTTCCTACTGCGTAAAGTCACAAGTAAACTGCAGAGCTTCCTCTGTTTGATCGATAAGGGCACGGTCACAAATTACACGTGTCCACATCAAACACTAGCGTGGAGTGCCTGCATTCTGGAGAGTCTATAGCTGCGGTGGAAGCTGCCGTTGGACTTTTGCAGTCACTGTACTATATATAAATATAATATAATATATATTATATACTATGTATATAAAAGTCAGATCAAATGTTATTTACCTTGATTTATTTACTTATCTTACAGCATAAAGTCTCAGTAAACTGCAGAGCAGCTGCGTTTGACTGACACGGCATGCTCATAAAGTACATGTGTACTTTAGCTGCAGGTGGAAGCACCACGAACTGTCTTTATGGTTATGACTTCATCCAAAACGGTGTTGTGATGTGAAATTTTGCATACAAGTTGGTAAATATTTTGTATGTCTTTATTTGTAATTTAGACAAAGCAATGTAATATTAGTGTTACATTATTGATAACTAGTCTATACTAATAAAAGGCAAAGCCCTCACTCACTCACTCACTGACTCACTCACTCACCACTGACTCATCACTAATTCTCCAACTTCCCGTGTAGGTAGAAGGCTGAAATTTGCAGCCTCATTCCTTACAGCTTACTTACAAAAATTGGGCAGGTTTCATTTCGAAATTCTATGCCTAATGGTCATAACTGGAAGGTATTTTCTCCATTAACTGTACGGAGTTGAGTTGCAATGACGTGGGCGGAGTTTCGTTGACATCATCACGCCCCACGTAATCACGTGAACTGACTGTCAACGCAGGCGTAGAAAACCAGGAAGACCTCCAAAAGCGCTTAAGAAAACATGCATTATATAATTGAGAAGGCAGCTAAACAATAAGAAGCGAAGCGAAGTGACATATACTACCATATTCATGAGTGCTGCTCCCTCGGAAAGAAAGTAAGGTGTAAACCTAAACTTTAAATTAAGTTCATAGACAGGCTACCGCTGGCGTTTCACATGCCCACAGGTAATGCGGGATACAAGTTTAATGAGAGGACGAGGATATAAACGAGAGTTTTGATCATTTGTAACTAAGTTAAAATTGTAGGTGAAGGGTGTGCTTATGCAAATTCCGAGACTGTGTTTGTGGGGATTGACAGTTAACGGATGGGGAGTCCGTCATCATCTCCCCTATTCATCTCATTTCAATCTCAGCTGAGCTCACTGTTACGCCTCCCTTTCAAGCAACTTCGCAGACTGCCACCAAATGCCCCACAGAAAATCCACAAGTTAATACACACGCCTTCTAGAGTTTCTCCACACTGAATCCTCCAGGCACTACTTACAAAACGTCATTGACAATCGTGTTACGTATTTTAAAATCTTCCTTTTCTTAGCACAAGCACAGCTGAGAAGCTTCGATGCATGTGCTCCATAACGCGTTAAAAAATAATGCATTTAATCACACTTTGCATTACAAGCAAAGGAACTTTTGTCAATGCATGATTTCCTGGTACACCGATTACATTGATCAGCCGATTTTACCCTCGCACCTTGGTTTGAGAAGAAGTATGAAAAATATGAGGTTAACACAGAAAAACAGATCACCAATTCAAGCTTTATGAATAATCGATTCGCCATCAATAATTGTTTTGGTAAAGCCATCCTCCTTCCATTTTATAATTTTTCCGCTTCACTAGCCATGATTAAATGAATGGTAAAAAGTAAGAAGCGAGGTGACTTACTCAGGCAGGCATATATATGACAGCAACACTCATGACAATGTCAATCATGTTACGCTATTATTAAAATGTTTTTTCTTTTCATTACTTCTTTAACACACTACTTCTCGCTTCGAGGCGCGGTATTTTGCTATATATATAATATATGAATTACCTCCAAAGAGCTTGAGACTTTGATATCATGAACGTGTGTACAAAAGGGTCCCTGCCCAGCAAAAGTCGGCAGCAGCCACGCGTATAGCTGTGCCGCCTTTGAGACGCTGACTGCGCTTCTGCTTTAAGTCAAAGTGAGCACTTTTAATTTTTTTCATCCTCCCCCTGCGCTATAGCCCAGACAAGTGCAAACACAGGACCCCTTTTCTACACCACGGCAAAATAATATTAAGGTGATTCACACTTTCTTTTGCACGTATACGATTATGAGGTCCTAAACTCGGATTATGAAGACACGCACACGAAGTGGAGGAGTGACAGTGCCATCACAGCCGATTAATGGCGGGACGTCTCACCAGTCTACACAAGACCCACCGACATGTCCCCAAAAGGCGATCATAACGTCAGCTAACACATCTCTCTATACTATATAAAAGAAAAAGGCAACTTTCCTTTCTTTACACCTTTTTTCCTTTTATGCCAAACCAAAGCCTTTCTCTCTTAACACTGCAGAGGACACAAAACTAATTTTCTTTAATTGCCGGTAAGGCACATTACCAGAGGCACAAATTTGAACGTTCACATAGAAAATGTAATTTCTATACCACAGCCCGTACGCTTTCAAAAGGGATCTACTACCAGAGATGATCCATATACTGTACATTTTAGCTGCTGTTAGTTACTTACCTGTTGTGTTACCAGTCTTTAAAATGTAGTTTACCATAACCACTCCAGTAGTGATCAGTGTACCTGTACTTCTTGAAACGTTAATGTTTTACTGTTTAATAACTATAGACTATATTTTATTATTTTCCCTTGCACTCAGTGACCAAAGCTATACACACACATATAGACACATACAAACATACACACAAGAACAGTATTCATTTGCAAGGTAGTGAACACTACTTGCAACATATTTACAGCATGCAGAGAGTTTTTGCCTTAAAAATCCTCACATAAGTAAGTATGGTCATAGAAGAATAGATCACAACAAGGCTCTGAAAACACATTCTTTCAGTGTTAACACATTTATAATTGCAAGTCAAATTATATTTTATCTGACACTCATAAAAGTGTAGAAGAATTTGAAGGTTATTGAAAAATATGCAGTAAAATTGTACCAATATTTAGGTGGCCAGATATAGTGCCTGTCAGAAAATGTAAGCTGATAAGGAGTTGGTCAAAAATTTCAGAAAGCAGAAGACTGACATCACATTCATCTTCTTCAGAAGGGATACTGTTGATAGAGTGAGCAGCTTTATTTTTCTTGGATTTGCTTTCACTGACAAACTGAAGTAAGCACAACTCATTTTAGCTCTTGTCAAAAAGGCTCACTACTTTCTCCACCTCCTCCAAAATCAGAGGTCAGCTTGTATTTCTTCATTTGTTATCACTAGAATTTATAGGTACACAGTAGAGTCCATCCTCACTGGCTGCATCACATTCTGGTACAGAGGTAGTTAAAGAGACATACTATAATACTGGCAGTAAGCCACCTTCTCCTCAGGACCCATAAAATACTAATGACATGGCACAGATTTTTTGGGTTTTGCTGACGTGTGCTTTGCAAATGCTAGAGGCTGTTGAGTTTTTGGTCTGTTCTGTGTTGTGAGATTTAAATAAAAAAAAAAATACATTTTGCTCTAAAAACTTGAGTTTTGGTTGCCGTTAAGGAGCCGTGTGGGAATTTTTAAAGCTTTTTTCCCTTTAAAAGGGTTTTTTTCGCCCGCACAAGAGCAAAAGTAGCTGGGTGTTTGGAGATGCGCTTGGAAAAGTTACTTGTATTTGTACTTGTTACCTGTACCTGTTTTTGTTCTTGTTATCTGTGTTTGAATTAGCATCGAGGAGTCAGGGTAGAAAGCAGCAGTAACTGATATCGGCATTTGTAAGTAAATAACCGCGTCATTATAACAGCGATTCCTTAGTGTAAAGGAAAAGAAAAAAAAGGCCGCGGAGGACTTCAAAGCAGTAAAAGGGAAGGCTCTTGGCTCAGGAGTACGCAGGTAAGTGGCCAGCGTTAAGACACCGATCAGGCACAAGGAGCAAATAAAGTAGTAAAGTTTTATTTATTTGTTTATTTTAGATTAAACAGTCCTTAGCAGTCCAGAGGTAGAAGAGTTAAGTGGGCGAAAGCTTAAGGGTTCATTAATACAGGGCAATACAAACAGTGCGAGTGGAGAGCTTATAAGTAAGAGCGCAAAGTTAGGAGAAGAGACAGAGAAAAGTAAAGTTAACCTCATAGAAAGACAGATAGCAGGCAGCTGAGAGGGAGAACAGTACAGGAGCTTAAGGGGAAAAGGTGTAAAATATCTGCAGCAGATCTTAGTGTTACCATTTAAGTTAAGGAGCAGCTGAAAGAAGAAGAAATTTTTAGAAAAAAAAAGTTAAGGCAGTTTAGTAATCTCAAATCAAATTTTAATGATGAGGCCAGTGCAATGCAAGTCCTGTTGGATGTTGGACTTTTTAGATGTTTTGGAAGAGCCATTTGTCTATGAGGGCTACATCTGCAAGAGATGCCAGCTAATCCAGCACCTCAAGCTCAAGGTAGTGAACTGGAGGAGAAGTAGCGTGGGAGGAGATTCTAGACCAGACAGGTAGGAATAGGTGGGTCACGGTCACAAGGCGTAAGTTAAAGGGTTCACACTGTCTGGGGGCATCAACCCCAGAATTAGAAGTGTCAAACTGTTATCATGTCCTTGCTGAGCTGGACGGTGACTCTGATAATTCTGAGGTGGTAGGCAGGGATCAGGAGCCCCAGTGGACCACCTCAAAACCAGCTCCCAAAAAGACAGAGGTAGTAATAGTTGGGGACTCAGTCACTAAGGGGATTGAAGCACAGGTGTGCTCTAAAGAGAGAGAGTCTCGCATGGTGTGTTGCCTTCCAGGAGCACAGGTTGGAGACCTCCCTGGAAAGGTGGATAGGCTCTTGGCCAGAGCGGGGGTGGATCCAGTTGTCATTGTCCATGTTAGAACAAATGACATACATAAGGGTAGTCTGTCAGTTCTGCGATCCAAATTCAAAGAGTTAGGCACCAAGCTGAGGAGCAGAACTGACAAGGTAGTCTTCTCCGAAGTTCTGCCTGTGCCACGCGCCAGTCCAGGTAAGATTGAGGAGATTAGAAGGCTTAATGCGTGGCTCAAATCTTGGTGCAGGGTAGAAGGGTATAGGTTTATGGGGCATTGGGACTTCTTTTGGAACAGATGGGACCTGTTCCGCCGTGACAGGTTACATCTGAACTGGAGGGGCACCAATGTATTGGGGAGGCATTTGTGTAGGTTAATCGAGGATTGTTTAAAGTTTAGGACAGGTTTAAATCTATACATGGAAGAAAAAACAATGGTGTAGAAATAAAAATGCATAGTAATGTAAATTCTAAGCAAACATTTAAATGTAGAAGGAGTAACACAAAAATAGCTTGCCTTAATGCTATAAGTATCACAAATAAGGTAAGTGAGTTGGAGTTGTATGTAGCAGAGCATAATTATGATGATATAGCAATAACAGAAACCTGGCTAAATAACAAAGATGGGCATGAGTGTAACATAGAGGGATACACATTTTTTAGGAAGGATAGACAGAACAAAAAAGGTGGTGAGGTTGGTGTTTATGCCAAACAGGGTTTAAATGTAAGACCTCTTCAGTTGGATGATGAGCCCCATCTTAGTGAGGACAATAAGCTTAACATGCATGGAAAATTAATGGAAGGAATTATTAAGTTTAAGATTTAGCAACACATGGCAAGGACAGGAGTTATTCTGAACAGTCAGCATGGGTTCAGAAGAGGGAGGTTGTGTTTTATTAACATGCT
Organism: Polypterus senegalus; assembly: GCF_016835505.1. Taxonomy (NCBI): domain Eukaryota; kingdom Metazoa; phylum Chordata; class Cladistia; order Polypteriformes; family Polypteridae; genus Polypterus; species Polypterus senegalus. The sequence continues at coordinate 80,000 of NW_024385247.1, forward strand.
GGAATTCTATGAGGAGGCAACAAAAGGATATAATCAAAGTGGAGCATATGATATTATTTATCTGGACTTTCAGAAACCATTTGATAAGGTGCCACATGAGAGGTTGGGCATCAAATTAAAAGAAGGGGGAGTTCAGGGTAATGTTTTTAGATGGGTGCAGAATTGGCTCAGACACAGGAAGCAGAGGGTGATGGTGCGAGGAACCCCATTAGAACTGGCAAATGTTAAGACTGGTGTTCCGCAGGGGTCAGTGCTAGGGACACTGCTATTTTAATATATATATAAATGATTTAGATAGGAATATAAGTAACAAGCTGGTTAAATTTTCAAATGATATCAAAATAGGTGGATTAGCAGATAATTTGGAATCCATTATATCATTACAGAAGGACTTGGATAACATACAGAATTGGGCAGATTTGTGGCAGATGAAATTAAATGTCAGTAAATGTAAAGTATTACACATAGGAAGTAAAAATGTTAAGTTTGAATACATAATTGAAAGTACACCTTATGAGAAGGATTTAGGAGTCATAGTGGACTCTAAGCTATCAACTTCCCGACAGTGTTCAGAAGCCATTAAGAAGGCTAACAGAATGTTAGGATATATAGCACAATGTATGGAGTACAAGTCCAAGGAGGTTATGCTTATCCTTTATAAAAGGAGGCCTCATCTTGAATACTATGTGCAGTTTTGGTCTCCAGGACACAAAAAGGACATAGTAGCGCTAGAAAAGGTCCTGAGAGGAGCGACTAGGCTGATTCCCGGGCTACAGGGGTTGAATTATGAGGAAAGATTAAAGAGCTGAGCCTTTAAGCAGAAGAAGTAACATGATTGAAGTGGTTTAAAAATTATGAAGGGAATTAGTAGTGGATCAAGACTGTTATTTTAAAATTAGTTCATCAAGAACACGGGACACAGTTGGAAACTTGTTAAGAGTAAATTTCGCACAAACGTTAGGAAGTTTTTCTTTACACAAAGAACAATAGACACTTGGAATAAGCTACCAAGTAGTGGGGTAGACAGTAAGACTTTAGGGACTTTCAAAACTCGACTTTGTTTTCTTGGAAGAAATAAGTGGAGAGGACTGGCGAGCTTTGTTGGGCTGAATGACCTGTTCTCGTCTAGAGTGTTCTAATGTTCTAATTCGCCAAAATAACAGTGGTTGGACCTCCATGAAAAAACATGTACAAAAGAAAACTGAATTAATACTCTCATATTTAGCATTTTCGCACATTTAATTTTTTTGGGGTGCTGTTATTGACATAAAAAAAGTTCTGATCTGAAGTAGTCTAGCTAAAGCCAGACATACTGTATAATATATACATCTGGAGACAACCGTAAGTGAATTTTGCTTAAAACCGAGTGGGATCAGACAGCTCACTGAATGTCACATTACTGAACTAATCCATTGCCTCATGAAAGCAGTGGTCAAAGTAGGGGCAGTAATTGTGAACTGTGAATATCAGAGGTGTTCTTGTTGAGTCTGGAGTTCCTGTTTACAATGCACCGTGTACAGTTGAAAAGCCTCCTGAAAAATCCTTATTAGAGATATGAAAATATATTATGTGTGCAATAAACATAACCACATATGATAAACATAATATGATGCAAGGGAAAAGTCTTTCTGTAGCATCAGATTTTACATTTGCATTTAGTGGCATCAATGGACAAAAAGTGAACATGACTGATATGTTATCACAGGTGCTGCATGTGCTCTTGATTGTCCAGTGTTACAATGATAGTGTAGGAGTCAATGTAAGTCCGAAAGAATTGGGAGCTATATTCATGAAAATATGAAATGCAAACTATGTATTTGAAGTAAATGGTGTCTTACATTTCATCAAAAGGACTGCTGCTAAAACAGCTGAAAGAAGAGCCCCAGGAGATTCAGATTTCTGTACACAAAACATCTGAATCAACAAATCTATCCAACAACACTAATAGATGTACAGATAAGGCTGCACAGCATTCAACTGCTGAGTACGCGACTAAACAAATAATTAAAGAAATTTAGTGTTGTAACACATTGTATATCTATAGATCACAATACTTATCTAAACTGTTTGGTGTTGCTATATCATACAGTGATACAATAGAATCACAGAAAGATATTGATGCAGACACAGGGACTTCTCAAACGTATGTAGCCCAGCAGCTGCAGTTGTCTAAGTGTGTGTTTCTGTTGTGACCTTTGGCCGGCTTGTCATCCTGGCCAATACCCCCAGGCCGCCAGATGGAGCCCTCCCTGCAGTATGGAGGTGCCCCGAAGACCAGCAGGGAGTCATGGACTATGTAGTTTTTATCCTCAGCCTTGCTGGATACCACAGGGTCTGCAAGAGGGAGCTGCAGGGAGGACCAAAGACTTCTTTGTGCCCTATGACCCGGAAGTTCATCAAAGGAAGAGTGACGGGCTTCCAGGGTGAAGAAAAGAACTTTTTACCTGACCCGGAAGTGATACAGCATCACATGGACTGGGGTTGGGAATACTTCTGGGTCAGGGAATATAAAAGGACTGTGAGAGCTCCCAGACAGCGAGCTGAGCTGGGTGGAAGGGTGCCAACGCGTCTGGGAGTTGGAGGATTGTATTATCGTTATTGATTGTGATTTGTATGAGCATAGTGGAGGAGAGGGTGCTTTGTGCACTGTGGCGATTTAATAAAGTCAAGTATTGGACTTTTACCTGGTGTCTGGAGTCGTAGACAGGGGTTCAAGGGAGCGATAGTGCCCCCTATCTGTCACACTGTGACAATTATTAAGGTTCAGTTAACTTGTGCTACTGAGCTCTTGAATGGATAATAACAATTATTTTTTTTTAATTTTCTCTCAGTGTCAATTTCTTTTGCGCTCTAGTCAATATATACTTAACTGAAGCAGTGATTGTTTAGTATGGATTTAAAAGCTGAGCGAGGAGGAGTGCCTTTTATTAGCAACAGGCAGATTCATTTTACAGCTTTGGGGCCCTGAAATGAAAAGCTCAACCTCCCTCTGTTATTTTATTAATAATTGGAATCATAAGTAGGCCAGCATCTTGAGATCTTAATGTGCACTCAGGTCTGTAGGTTCAGAAAAGTATCAGGGCCTTGGTCATTTAAGGCTTTATATGTTAAAAGAAAGATTTTAAACTATACCCTAAACTTAATTGGGAGCCAGTGTAAGGACATAAGAACTGCAGATATAGGTTTGCACTTTCTTGTTCTTGTAATAATTCTTGCAGCAGCATTTTGAATTAACTGATAGCTGTATAAAGAACAGTTTGAACAACAAGTGAACACAACATTGCAGTAGTCAATCCTACTAGAAGTAATTGCATGAATTAATGCCTTATGCCTGTGTATTAAAATAGAAGTATCGATGGCATCAAATGCTGTGGTTAAATCTAACAAAATAAATACATTGTAATTTCCTTTATCATAGGATATTAGATGTCCTTTACAACACATGTTAGTGCTGTTTATGTACTATGACCAGTACGGAAGCAAGGCTGGAAATTCTAAAATAAACTGTAATATGTAAGGTGAGATTGAAGCTGATTGTCAACTACTTTTCCCAGTATTTTAGAGAAAAGGGTTACATTTGAAATGGGTCTATAATTATTAAGTGTATGTGGGGACAGGTCTAACTTTTTAAGTCATGGTTTGATAGTTTTAGTGCATACGGAAGACTTCACCATTCAGTAATGAGCTAGTTAAAGTCCTAAGAGTAGATGCTGTCAGAACATCCATTGATCTTTTTACTAGTTTTGTTGGCACTGGGTCAAAGGAACAAGTAGTTGGATTGACTGATAGAGTCAGTATAATTTTTGGGTTGCTTAATCATTATCAAGTTCCTAATGCAGTCATCTAAAGGGAGTATTTACCCTACCAACTCTAAATTATTTAAGCGTTTTTGGCAGGTGAAGCTTTCTGTATTGTTGGCCAGAAAACCAGAACTGTAAATGTTGCAAGACACACTCTATATAGATGTGGCTTTGGGTGGCAGAGAGTAGATGGAACTTAGGTTAGGCAGCAAGTTAATCTTTATCCTTGTCTGTAGAAGCTTCTGTGCTTTCTGCATTCAGCTAAATTGCTAGGAGACTTTAGGCTTTGAATTTCACCATCCGCTGGACGTTCACCCCTTCACTCTGTTGGTTACTTCTCGTTGGATGTCAACTTTTACTCCATCTAAACCTTTTACTGATGGATTTGATTAATTTTTTACTCTAGGTTTGTTTTCCAGTTGTACTTTTCTGGTGCTGTAAAACACTATGTGCGTATATAAGATGCCACTCATGCTTTCGCTTGCTGCACTTCTCGGGCAAATATGTTATATACACTAAAACTTTGGAAGAAGCCTTCATCTTCACTATTAGCCATGGAAAGGAAATCTTGCAAAAAATCCTCTTTATATGCTTTGTGCTGTGTGCCACTCAATGTTAATTACCATTAACCCATTTATTCATTATTCACTCCAAAATATGGCCTTCTCTAACATGCCATCTTTAATCTACGGTTGTCACAAGCAGTGATGGCTGGTAAAAAAATTTGGGCAGTCCTCACAGTGTACCACTGTGCCATTGAAAAAACATGCTGTAGATGACTGCAGCTACTTTCATTCCGCTTGCATTTTTCAGAAAGATTTTTAGGTCTCATGCCACATTGATGCACATTGGATCAACACTTTGAAACAGCAAACAGGGAAAGCAAAAAAGGCATTACTTATACCACATCCAGTTAGCCAACTCCGTTTGTCACAACAAGAGAGGAGAAAATCACTATGTAAGCTTGTTCTTAATCATTTGCCCATTGCTGAATTCTTAAGTCAGGTCGGTCTGGTCCAAGCTCCTTTATTTTCTTTTCTTCAAATGAACAATTTATGAAGGGGTATTTAATTAAAGAAATAACCATTTTCTTTGATTTCTGAAGTTCCACTTGAAGTTACCATCTCTGTAAAGCTGCACTTGCTCATCTGTAGTTGCATTAATGACAGGTATAAACTGTGAACCATTGAAGTGAGCTTGAAATAGTGTGTCAATAATTGTTCAGTCACATTAGATTAAAAAAAAAAACCTACAACAATACTGATTTGCTGCCAATAAATGTGAGAGTGTTTGTGGTACAGAAAAGAATGCGAAAGCAACCAATTAAAGGGCAGTTCAGGTCACCTGCTTGCCAAAAGATTAAGGACTTACATGCACTGTCATTTGGCCGGAGTCCTCACTCAGGACATACAGGGAGTGCAGAATTATTAAGCAAGTTGTATTTTTGAGGATTAATTTTAATATGGAACAAACACAGTGCTATCAGTCAATCCCAAAATGTTAATAAACCTGAAACCTGAATGTTTCACAACAGAAATGTGAGTGTGAACATCATCAGGGGAATACATATGTGCGCACAATTATTAGGCAACTATTAGTGTGCAGATTTATTATGCAACTAAAGGAAAAATGAAAATTTTCCCATCTCACTTGTTTATTTTCATCTGTTATAGTGAGAATAATGAACAAACACCTCAAAATTTACAAATAAACATCTCTGACATTTCAAAAAAATCAATCAATGAATGACCAATATAGCCACCCTTCTTTCCAATAACAGTCATAAGCCTTTCTATTCATGGAGTCTGTCAGTTTCTTGATCTGTTGACGATCAGCTTTTTGTGGAGCAGTGACTACAGCCTCCCAGACACTCTTCAGAGAGGTGTATTGTATTTCTCCCCCGTAAATCTAGCATTTAAGAAGTGCCCACAAGTTCTCGATAGGGTTTAGGTCAGATGAGGAAGGGGGGCCATGTCATTATTCCTTCATCTTTAAGGCCTTTACTGGCTGGCCACGCAGTGAGAACTTCGATGCAAGTGATGGAGCATTGGCCTGCATAAAAATCATGGTCTTTTTCCTGTATCACTGTTTGAAGAAAGTGTCTTTGAAAAACTGGCAGTAGGTTTGGGAGTTGATTTTGAGTTCATCTTCAATGCAAAAGGTCCAACTAGCTCATCTTTAAAATACCAGCTCATACCAGTACCCCACCTCCACGTTGGAGTGGAGCTCTGTGCCCATTACTGATCCACAGGTCCATCCATCTGGTCCATCAAGAGTCACTCTCATCTCATCGGTCCATAAAACCTTTGAAAAAAATCTGTCTTCAGATATTTCTTGGCCCAGTTTTGACGTTTCAACTTATGTTTCTTGTTCAGTGGTGGTTGGGTTTCAGCCCTCCTTACCTTGGCCATGTCTTTGAGCACTGAACACCTTGTACTTCTGGGCACTCCAGGTAGGTTGCAGCTCTGGAATATGAAAGTACTGGAGGATAATGGGTTCCTGGTAGCTTCACGTTTGATTCTTCTCAAATCTTTGGCAGCTAATTTGCGTCTTTTGTTCTCAACACATTTCTTGCGACCCTGTTGACTATTTGCAACAAAATGTTTGATGGTTCTGTGATCACACACCAATATCTTAGCAATTCCAAAAGTGCTGCATCCCTCTGAAAGACTTTTACAATTTTTGACTTTTCAGAGTCAGTTAAATCTCTTTTTTGGCCCATTTTGCCTGAGGAAAACTAGCTGCCTAATAATTCTGTGCACCTTGATATAGGGTGTTGATCTCCTTAGGCCACACCCTCCCTTATTACACAAATACACATCACCTGACGTGCTTAAATCCAATAAGCATTCAAGTTAATACAGCTTGGAGATGGAATATACGCATTAAAAATGATGATATGGTCAAAATACTCACTTGCCTAATAATTGTGCACACAGTGTATAGGTATTCATACAAAAATTAAACAAGTACAAGTCGAAACCAATTTTTAATGGACGTTGACATGTGTTGACACCAGGTACACTGTGAAAATAAACAAAATAACTTCATGTTTATTTCACATTATCTACTTAATTTAACTATAGTTTTTATAAAATTGGGGAGGGGGGTTTGAACCTGAGCACCATACATTACAAACAGCCACTGGCAAGGCATGCAGACTTTTAGAGATACAGTATTTACTGTATAGAGATAATGTATTTGCATCCTTTGAAAATACTCTGTCTTAAATATAATCTTTCAGCAACACACTATTTTTAAGTATCTGAAATACAAAATCAACACACTTAACTTTCCTCATCTTTTATTAATATCTAGTTCTATGCAATGCTAGTTAGTTTGGATGAAAACACAGGTTGTAGCTTTCTAAGTTTTTCTTACCAACAAATTCCAAGCAATTAACCCCTAGATGACCTTATGGAGTGATGGAAAATCTCTCAATTACAGTTTAAGAAATAGTCTAGAATTCAGGAATTCACAAAATATGTTTTTTTTTTAATTCAGTACAAAGCATGCAAATCATTCTGGAAAAATTGTTATTAGACACATATATATTTTTGAAAAGTGTCTAAAATGTATCTGGGACAAAATTCAAATTGTAAACTAAGAGACCTGTAGATCACATTTTTGACAATGATTTACACTCATATAATTTTGGGTTAAAATATTTACATATGATTCAAATAGCCCTGGATCTAGAAACACACATGTTCCTCTTACAGAAAAATCTGGAGTAACACCAAATAGAATAAAATTATGCAATGAAAAATCTACTGTAATACTTGGGTCACTTTAGATCTTGTTTCATAGTTCTGAATATATATTTACAGCACATAACGGAAAATTTTAACAAGTAGCTATAAACAAAAATCAAGTGTTAAAGCAATATTCAATTACCTCCTGTTCAAGATAGTTCAAATTAGACTCTAAACAATAGGGGAAATAACAGGCAGTTATTTATTATTATTATTAGTATTATTTTGTAAAATTCTTTCAATGATAGTATAGTTTGTTTAAACTCTTTACTGTATAAGAAACATCACCTGGATGCACTGGGACACATCATCAGTGTTGTATCCTAAGGTCATCAGGCGTTTCGGGTCTCGCAACATCATACACCCTCGCTCAGGTGACCCAGCCGGGGTTGATCACTCCCCAACTTGTGTCCCAGTAGCAATCCACGGATCGGCCCTCTTCATCCAAAGCCACCTTGAGGCTTTCTCTGCGGCTTCACTTGCGGATTTAATGGCCCTCTTCTTGGCCGCTCCTGTTATGCCCAACCGTGTGAGGACTCTACAGAGTGAGTGACCTGCAAATCCTCTGCAACCTATTTCTATGGGCTCATAGAGTACCCCCCAGCCTCTGCCCCTGCACTCCTGTACCAGCTCCTGGTACTTGGCACGTTTCCTCTCCCTAGCTTCCTCAATACGTTCTTCCCAGGGCACTGTCAGTTCCAGCATGATCAGCTGTTTTGAGGCCTCAGATGTAATGATCATGTCTGGCCGGAGTGGTGTAGTTATAATTTGCTGCGGGAACTTTAGTTGGTTTCCCAAGTCAGCCTGCAGCTGCCAGTCAGAGGCTGTGTGGAAGAGACCTGTTGTTACTGCCTTTGCCTGGGATTGCTCTCCCGCTTTAATGAAGGTAACTGACTTCTTAGGGCCGTGGATGTGTTTGCTTGTCTTGATGGCTGCAGTCAAGCTTTCAACAACTGCCTTGAGCACCTTGTCATGGTGCCACCGGTAGCGTCCATCTGCCAATGCCTTAGGACAGCTGCTTAGTAGATGTTCTAGAGAGCCTCTTCTTGAACAAAGTGGGCAGGATGGTGTCTCGCTCTTTCCCCAGACGTGGAGCTTTGCTGGACTTGGCAGGACATCGTAGACCGCCTGCATCAGGAACCGGACACGAAAGAAATCTACCTGCATGATGTCCGACCATGTGATCCTACGCTGGAGAGTGCTCTCCCACCTTGTCCACGCACCCTGTTGCCGGCGTCCTACTGCCCTGCTCACTCTCTCTTCCTCCACCCCTGCTCGGACCTCTTCCTAGAGTAGATGGATTCTCTCCTTGCCCTGGGCCTTGCCGACCTGGGTCTTTGGGAAGTAGCCCAGACCTGCTCTACCTGTTGCCACGGTGCCAACCAGAGCCTTCTGTCTCGGGCGTGACTCTGCCACCTCCACAGCCTTCTCCGCCCTCCACTTCCTGCCTGTCCTCACCTCAATGCCAGCTGCTGACACCTTACAGTCCTTTGAGTTCCTGTACTGTAGGACTTCTCTGGTGCGTGCTACCATGAATTCTTCCGTGAGGCCTCTAAATGGTAGTTGCAGGATGTTCCTAGTTCCATACAGTGCTGCGCTGGTGAGGCTGCGTGGGAGTCCCAACCACCTCCGAAGGAAGCTGCTGATCTTCTTTTCAAAGGACTCAACTGTTGAAAATGGGACTGCATATACCAGCAGAGGCCATCGGACCCGGGGCAGGATTGAATGCTGATAGATTCAGGCTTTAAACCTACCAGGCAGGCCAGACCTATCTACTTTGGTGAGCCATGTCCCAAGCTCCTGTGTGAATTTCTGAATGGCAGCTGTGTCTTTCAGACTTGAGTCAAAGACTTTCCCCAAACTCTTGACTGGCTGCTCTGTGATGGATGGGATGACTGTTCCTGCAATAGCAAATTGATACTTATCAGTCACCTTCCCCTTCTTCAGCACCATGGACCTTGACTTGGAAGGCTTAAAACTCATCCTTGCCCATGTGATGAGTCTCTCAAGACCTTGTAGGATCCACCTGCTCCCTGGGACCGATGTTGTTGTGATGGTTAGATCATCCATATAGGCTCTTATCGGGGGCTGTCGTACACCCGACTTAGTCAGGGGCCCTCTACATTCTACCTCGGCTGCCTTGACCATCATATTCATGGCAAGGGCAAAAAGAATAACTGAGATGGTGCACCCTGTTATTATCCCCTTGCCAAGCTGATACCAGTCTGATATTTCTGACCCAGAAGTGACCCTTATCCTGAAATTGTTATAATAATCCAGGATCAGATCCTTGATTTTCCTGGGAACATGGTGGCGATGTAGTGCAAGCTCAACCAGCTTGTGTGGTATAGACCCAAAGGCATTGGCCATGTCTAACCACAACACAGCAAGGTTGCCTCTGTTCTCGTGAGCCTCTCTGATCAGCTGAGTTTACCATACCTGTGTGCTCCAGACAGCCAGGGACTCCAGGAATCCCCCTTTTGAACAGAGGGGTCGATGTAGTTATTCTTTAGGAGGAACTCTGTCAGTCTTTTGGAAATGATGCTGAAAAATACCTTACCTTCTACACTCAGCAGGGAGATCATTCGGAACTGGTCGATGTTCCTGGAATTCTCCTCTTTAGGGACCCATACCCCCTCAGCACACCTCCATTGGTCAGCGACTTTCCGTCTTCGCCAGATCACCTTCAAGTTCTTCCATAGGTGCTGGAGAAGCGCAGCGCTTATAGACAAGGTATGGTACGCCGCTTGGGCCTGGAGTGGAAGCTGATCAGGCTGCCTTGATGACCTCCTCTACCTCCTTCAGACTTGGCTCCCCCAGCTTGAATGCTGTTATTGGGAGGGCAGGGTTGATGATGGCTTTATTGGCATTGAGATCTTGATCCCTCCTAGGATCTCTCAATGTGTCCTGGAGGAAGCGCTTCACTTCCTCCGATGAACACACAAGATGCCCACTGCGCTTATCCCCTAGCAGTTGTTTCGTAAAACCAAAGGGATTGGCAATAAAGGCTGCCCGCCTCCTTGCTCTCTCTCTTCCCTGCCTCCTATGCCACTCTGCTCTGCGGAGGGTCAACAGCTTCTTCCGCAGGATGTTCTGCAGTTCTGCCAATGCCTGCTTTTCCTCATCAGAAGCTGTCTTGTACTGCTTCTTGAGGGTTCGAAGCTCTTGCCGTATTTGATGTATGTTGAGGGCCCTGCGGTTCATAGTATATGAGGTGGACTTGGTCTTACCCTTCTCCACCTGACCAAACCTCTCAGAGGCATAACTGACGATGATCGTGGTCATTGTTTGGAGTTGCCTGTCGACATCTCCTTTGGCTGTGGCTTGGATAATATTGGACACGTCCTGATCAAACTGCATCCAATCTCTCCGTTTGCTGGCTGGAGGCCACTTAATCCGCTGCTGTGGAACTACTCTGCCGGAGTCGGGAGGCTCAGGTGCGTGGAGGGACTGGGCTCTGTGGGTTGCCTCCTGGCCGGGCTCCTCCTGCGTCTCACCAGGTCCAAGACCTGTGCGTTGCACCTCCTTCTCCTGCTCCAGACATTTCATTCTGGCCTGATGGATTTTTAGGCCACGTTGGTTCTTGCACAGCTTTCCGCACATGCATGTTATACTCGTAGTCTGTCCGCTCACATTGGTCTTAAAACAATATTCAACTTCTCATGCTTACCTCTCCTGCATCCTTCAAAAATACGGCTTTTGAAGATTTTTTGAAATAAAGTGAAATGTTTGTTCTTGTGCATATTTGTCAGTTTTAAGAACATTATATCTATTTCATATTCATTAGAGAAACATATGTGTATTTAAGTCCACAGAGGAACCTACAGTTGTGTTTGGTGCTCTGTAGTTTGCTTGACAATTTTGCTATAAAAGAACAGTTTATACAGGCATTATTAGTCACTTACAAAGCCACAAAAGGACAGTGGTGGTCCATGGAGGGATGTGAAGCTCTCAGAACTTGTAAACTTTGATCAATTGACACTTTTAACACAATTGAATGCAGCTAGATCTTATTTGACAAGATTTTATTTGACAAAATAGTATACTGTGTACTTTTCCACCTTTTGAAAAGCTTGCTTTGATTAATTTTAGATTAATTAATTCATGACTGTTTATTAACACAATTTTCTCTTTAAAAATATTTAGTAGAATATGACAAAGATCATAGTACAAATACTTTAATGTTTAAGAACGTAAACGTGGAGTTACATTAGCTACAATTGACCTGCAACATATAATATATTTTCATAAATGTTTAAAAGCATCATTGGCTGTATCTTTTATTACAATGTTTGTTTTGATTAAAATAAATAGCATGTTATTTTTTATTAATAGAATTTATTACAATTTCCTGATGTACATTTCTTAAGTGTGTTCTCATACTAAAGCCAGCATTAATGGTGTGTAACTTTTCAAGCTTTTTTTAAGGGAAGATCAGTTATCAGAATTTGTCAGCTTATAGTATTTTTCCACATGGGAAGTAGGACATTCTGTGTACCACAGGTAGTGCTTCCAAATTCTCAGTTTAAAAGTTCCCTGATGCTCATTTTATATATTAGAACTTCACAAAATGTCTTTGACCAACAGGTCATAAACCGGGCCTCCAGTGAGGCCTTCACTGTCTTCAGCCCTGTGTTAATGCCATTATGGTGGGGAAGAGAATAGTGGTCTTAACAATGCCAGTTTTGTGTGCTCTAACTGATTTATTAAATGTCTGGAATTACTGGAAGCAGAAATAATTGCCAAGATAGGGAACAGCAAGGACCTTTCTCTCTCTTCCCCTTCTTTTCCATTACTGAAGCATATGCTGCCTATCTCTCCTTTTCTCACTCACTCACCCATTTCACAAGGGCTTGATATTATGTATGCTTACTCCATATGTGATAATGTAAAATATATTTTGTAAAAGTATAATGTGGTATGAGACTATTGAACTGGAATACAGTAGAAAGTCAAGTGTTTTCATCTACAAATACCCAAACTTTTATAATGCATGTATTTTTGAAAATGTTGACTGAATTATTTATGCCCCTACAATGAATAGTATCACATTTACTTTACTGTTCTTAAAATTTAGGCAATGAATGGCTTCATAGGCTTGCTTTTTGACTGTTTTCCTTGTTCTTCAAAGATCAGTTTCATCTGTGGCATTAGGTAGCATTAACTGCATTTGCAGGTCAGCATATGGCTATGTGTAGTTGTTAGCAAATTGTAATGTATTAAAATTATAGAAATGCTACATAATTGATTTGCAGAAATGCATAATATTTAATAATCTGTATTGCTGTGCCTTGTAGCATGGAAAATGTGGTTCTCACAAAGGCACAGCCTTATCAGGTACTGTATGTAGTGAAATGATTCTTACCAGCTCAAACACAGGAAATGCCTTAAAGGTAAGGATTCTCTTTTTCCTTTTCGATATCATTCAGTCATTATTCAGTCTAGAATGGAGTGATTGTTTGCTTCAGGTAAACACTTTAAGTTACATATAACATTTTACATGTAGCATTTCTATTGGAATATGTTTAGTGAATGTTTTAGTAGTTTTAAGTATACTTACTAAATTGGGAACATTTAAATTACATATTATTTGAATTGTTGAATTTGGCCTCCACAAGTGACTATATTGTGGTAATTAGGCTATTTTTGTCTTTTAGGTACTCACTTAAGTACTATTCCTGTAGACGTACAGATTGAATTGAAATGTGTCTTACAGCAATGTATTAGTAAATAAAATTGTATGCTTTTTTCACTTCAGAGCACTTAGTCATTTTTAATTATTTGTGCACTTTCTCAATGGTTTCTAACTAGACATGTCATTCCCTTGAAGATGAAATGCTATGGTTGTACACTGGAGTTTATTTTTTCTTTTTTGCTCTACCTAATGAATACAGGGAGTACAGTAGAGGCAAAAAGCAAGAGAAATCAATACAGCTAAGCATTCCTATGACATGCTTTGGTCATATTGGTGTGTTTATTTCATAAGCCAATTCGACTGTACTTTGAGTGAAAGTGGAGTTAATGTGTTGATATTCCTAATAAAATACTTCACACTTCACTGTTTTCTTTTCACAAAAAAAGTCTTCATTGATCAAAAACATCCTGACCGCTTGTGACCGATGTGTTGGGACAGAACTCAGGCCAAGAATTCTGGATATGGACAAGGATGAAAGAAACACACACAATTGGAAAATTAGATGAAAGGGGAGACGATGAAGATATTGAAGAAATCATATTGTCCTTGATATTTACTTTTGACTGCATGATGGATATGCACTCATATTTTGATGAGATACGGGGTAAAAAAAAAAAAGCTCCCATCACCTGCTGCTGTTCTAAGAAAGGTGGGGATGGATTGGTTTTCTGACCTGGTTCAATAGTTCCTTGTCTGCTCAAAAGACCCATATAGTGGATGGAGGACACGGGTGGATATCCTGACTGGGATTGTGTGTTTTATTTCTTTAAAATGTATTCATATTTGAACCTGGAACTTCTATGTGTGTGGTTGTGTCCAGGGTTTGGGTGCTAAAATGCCCCCCACAGGTTACACTTCCCTATGTGGTAGTTAGAACAATGATCTTTGCGTTTTGATACATCACTTTAACTTTCAAGACCTAGACTGTTGGCTAACAAGTTCAAGATGGAAGTCTAATTAAATCTAATTATTCAGTCAGTCAGTCATTCTCCAACCTGCTATATCCTAACACAGGATGACGGGGGCTTGCTGGAGCCAATCCCTGCCAGCACAGGGGGCAAGGCAGAAACAAATCCCTGGGCAGGACGCCAGCCCACTGCACGGCACACACACACACCCCAAGGGATAATTTAGGATTGCCAATACACCTAACCTGCATGCCTTTGACTGTGGGAGGAAACCCACGCAGTCACGGGGAGAACATGCAAACTCCATGGAGGGAGGACCTGGGAAGCGAACCCGGGTCTCCTTACTCTGAGGCAGCAGCACTACCACTGTGCCACACTGTTTTATGATTTACATCTTTTGCAATATTTAAAATGTGCTTATCTGTTTATTCATCCTTTTCATGTCCATAAGAGTCTGTGTGTTGCATGTGATAACTCATTTTATAACTAACTATACTCATTCAGTCTTCTTACTAAATTTTAACTTAGAAATTTCATAACTCTGCTCCACTTCACCATCTCCATGATGCACACTGGTACAACAGTTAAGTCTTATACTTCGTATCATCTTGGCACATCTGGATAATGTACAAACTGCTCTTGCAGAGGTATGTTATACAGACAATAGCTTAGCATTCAACACTGTTGTGCCAACAGAACTGGATTTTAGACTTCATAGTGAACAGACCTCGGCTTTACAGATTGCCAGCATCATATCTTCTGTGCTTTACTACAACACAGGCAGTGTGCTAATACCCCGGTGTGACTGTGTGTCCATATACCACAACAGCTCCATCATTAAAAATGCTACTGACATCACCGTCATAGGCCTGATCACCAATCTGCTTGACTCAGCGGTCCCAGGACCATCTGACTTTTAATGTCCAAAAATTAAGGAGCAGGTCATAGGCTAGAATGGTTTAAGCTGTGGCTTTTTGTGGGGTGCTGTGGAAATGATGAGCTTGTTTAAATTTCATACAGTAACAATCACTGATTAACTGATGATGGAACAGCACAGTTTGTCTATTGCCAAATTCACCAATGCCTTCTTGATATGTCTCACAGGTGCTGTCTGGATTCCTTCTTCACTTGCAGCATCATATCCTGGTAGGGCACACATGCTTAAGTCACTGCAGAGGGTGGTGAAAGCCACAAAATATTACTGGCACCCAGCTGCTGGTTTCTAAAAGGCATTCTGCTAAGATTATTACACACTCAGCCATTCTGCACAGCTGTTTTTCTAGCCTTCCTTCTGGGAAATAGTAAAGAATCAATGGACTTCAGTATGGCTTCAGAGAAAGTGTTTTAGTTGTGGAATTACTGAACAACCAATCATAATAGCAAACATTGTAAGAAAAAGACTATGTATTGTCACAGATGACCGGGAACACTGCCCGGCCGGGACGCCTGGATAGTCCCCGGGTTGGACAATACTTCTCCTCGGTCACAAGAGGGCAGCTGCTTGGGGCTATTTGGGGGCCAAAGGGACGGAGCGGGAATACTCATTTGGAGAGAATGTGGCCACCGTCAGGGGGCGCCCGGACTATTAAAGAAGCCTGGATGGCAGCACTTCCGCCACACCAGGAAGTGCTGCCAGAAGTAATTCCAAGGTCACCCGGAGGGCTTCCAGGTGCTTTCCTGACACTTCCACCACACCAGGAAGTGACGTCAAGGGGAGCACCTGGGGCTCATCTGGGTCATGATAAAAGGGGAAGCCTCCCTCCAGTAGACGAGCCAGAGTTGGGAGGAAGGAGATGAAGCTTGTGAGGAGGAGAGAGGAGGTCAAAAGAGAGAAAGAAGAAGAAGACACTCACTACAGTGGAGAAAGTTGGTGATTGAAGACATTGTGGTGTGAAAAAATATAAATAAAGAAATGTGTTTTGGACATTCTGGTGTCGGTCTGTCTGTGTCTGGGGGACGCTTCCACAATGGCCAACGTGGGGCCCACCTCCTGCTAAAAGGGGGGACCCTGTTTTTTAAAAAAAAATAAATAAAATTTTGTGGAGGCAACCCCGCACAGCAGACGAAGGCTCACTTCCATCGCGGCACGCAGTCCTGCACCAATGTCTCAGAAAACGCTCGCCAAGGACCACGCCTGACGGATGTCTATTATTATGGGGAAGAAAAAGGGCAAATGCACCCTGAAGGTAGCGACGCCTCTATCCAGTGTTGTCGTTGTGGATGCATTCAAGAAGACGGGATTCGGGAGGTAAGTGATTGTGATACGCTTGACGGGCCTTACCCTGCTGTCCCCTGATCTTGTTTTTTAGTAGGGAACTGGGCGGTCTCATGGTCTGGAATCCCTACAGATTTTATTTTTTCTCCAGCCGTCTGGAGTTTTTTTGTTTTTTCTGTCCCCTGGCCATTGAACCTTACTCTTATTCGATGTTAATGTTGATTTATTTTGTTTTATAATTGTGTCTTTCATTTTTCTATTCTTTAATATGTAAAGCACTTTGAGCTACTGTTTGTATGAAAATGTGCTATATAAATAAATGTTGTTGTTGTTGCCTGAATCTGCATCTGTGGCCAAAGCACGCCGACCTGTGGAGTGATACCGAGACGGCAACGGGAGATGAAGTGGAGCTGCCGCTGGCTGCAGAAGGGCCGTGGGGCGAAGCTGCCCGAAGACTCCTCCCCGCTGAGTCCGCCATAGGGTGGAGGGAGCGCCAGAAGACCGGAAGCTCCTCCCAAAGACAAGCACAGGATTGACGGAGTGTGTTGTGTACCCGCCAATGAGTACTTGAAGGCGGGACCAACGAACATCAATCCTGGGACGCTCAAAGACCCAACGGAGCATGCGCAGGAGCTCCATGGCTCCCAGCCAGCAGGTGAGTGCGAAAAAAGTATGACTTCACCGCCGGCTGGCTTAAGTGACTTGTTGTTGGCTGTACAGGAGTTGGAAAAAGTCTTTCGATCTGTACAGCCTCTCTTACAAATTCTTAGTGATTTGAAAGGCGTAATCAAGACACTGGAGGAGACTGCGGACGCGCCCCTGAGAGCCGTACTGGAGTGGTTGAGGCAGCGCGATGTGGGATTCTCCAGCCAGTCTGATGCTTGGGTACAGGTAAGTGATACCGGTACCGAACATGATAAGGGAATCCCTAGCGAAAAGAACCCGGATGTAACGGAAGGGATCCAAATAGCAAGGGTTCCGACAGTAGATCAGGGGACAAGTACTGAGCCCAGTACAAGCAGAGACGGGGGGACGGTGCCCGCTTGTATGTGTCGACACCCAGACTGCCCCGTGCCAGGAAACTGCAGCGCTCGTAACCCGTTCGAGAGGTTTTCAAACAGGTCTCTCTATAATCCATATGGGGATTCAAGCTGTTACAGCACCCCAGAGTAACGGGAGGCCCTGGAGAAAAAAGGTTCATTGATGGGTGAACACTTGCTGAAAGACACAGTTCAGCAATCCCCTTTCCAGCATCGCAATAGGGCAGCAGCTATCACTCCAGGTTTTGTGTCTTAAAGCAAAGGAAAAAAAGAAGGGGCACAGAAACAACAGAGAGAACAGAAGCTTGTGAGGACAAACAAAGACGGTAGCAATGAGAGAGACCTTTTCGCAAAGCAAAGCAGCCGGAACCGAAAAAAATAATGAAAAGACAACGTGGGTCAGAGGGTAGCAATGAGAGAGACCTGTTAGCAAAGCAAAGCAGCCGGAACCGAAAAGAACAATGAAAAGTCAACGTGGCTCAAAGGGTGCATGTGGACTGTAGCAGAGACCAAAGCGAATGAGGATGTGTTTGGTGATGTGTTGTGGGTGGGCACATGAGCAGGCAGTGCGCATGCCTCGAGAAAAAGGGTGGGCGTGGGAGGAGGGTTAGAGTTTGCGTTGGGGCTTCGTCGTGCGTACCCCATGGTCGGGCGACTTGGTCAGTTATATATATAGATTGTTTCACATGACAACAATTTGCTAGAGGGAATATGAAATACATTTATAGATTGAACATCTCTAGGTATGAGTTTAATAAGGTGCATTCTGTTTGAAACACTAAATGGTAATAAGATTTGCTACTTTTACTATAATGTAACAGTTCAGGAGAAAATGTAATGAACAACCATTCAAAATAGTAAAAATAAAAAACTGTATCGGCAAAGTGTTTAGAATGGTTGATAGCGTAAGTATGAGACTGGAAGTCATTTATGTTTATCCAAATAAAAACTGTGGTAAATTGTACAACTGCAGCATACTGTGCAACGAGCATGTCAATACTGTCTCACAAAGGGCATGACAGAGTGATGTTGGGAAAGGGAGTTACAATAATTGCATTGTTACATGCATGGAGTGCGCTGTCAAGGGCGTTCTGTGATTGATGCTATGGGCGTTCCATGTCTGATATCAGAGGTATTGTAGTCTGCAGCTTCACTCTGTTGTAAAATGGGCAGATCTATGGGGACGGGATAAATGTCGATCAAATTCCACTTCAATGAATTATGTTATTAGTGCAGGACTTCAGGGAATCATTTTGTTGCATGTACAGTACATATCAACCAAATGTTAATTTGTCCAATTATCAACGATCTGAGGTTGTCTATCAAATTTAACTTCTGCCAATGTCTCTATTAGCATTCCCACCTGCTTCCCAGTTCCGCTTACCTAAAGGTTTGTTTTGTCTCTTTAAAAAATACAGGTAAGTTTGCTTATAAAGTAAAATGATTAAAATCTGCAATTTAATTTTTCAGTGTTTTTATATAAGCATTACAGGATTTTGATTGTACTTTGCTTTGATTTTTCTGTTGCAAACATTTATTCTTTATTATTATATTACTTTGATTACATAAATTGTAATGTTATTTTACAGCCTTTTTTATAAATAGGATCATATAATGGTCAAAAATACTACACATATTCTGACCATAGTGCAATCTTTAGGTGTATTCTTCTACCCTTTCTGTCATCTGCAACTCTATTCCTCATGCTTGTCTATACAAACTAATAAACATTTGCGAGATCACTGAGAAACTGTCATTTCATTCAGAGGTGTGAGTTTTGTGGGTTTTTTTCCTCATTAACTTAGGCTAAAAGTAATCTCTAAGCCAACATGTCCCTGTGTATTAATTCATTTTTTACATTGTTAATTACCATGCGTGATGTTGAATCTATACTTTCTTTAATTTAGTTTTGACATATTTCAGCAACTTTTATTTATTTGATTTATTTATTTGATTTTTTACTTATAACCCTTCAAACAGCTATAGGTTTTTATTTTTTTTTAATATTTTTCTATTTATGCAAAATACTACAGTGGTTGATGTACAGTAGTTTACTGTGTTATTATTGAGAACAGACAAGATCTGCACAAGAACAGACTGGTATTTTAATTTTAAGATATAAGATGGCTGGACGAATGTAAAAATTGTTTGTATATGAACCATGGTAACTTTACTTAAAGGACAGTTTGCAAAACCTTTTAACTTTTTGAAGGCAGCTTAGACGGGACAAGAGTTGAACATTTTCATTCTATTTTCAGTAGGCCAATAATGGAGGAGCCCTTTAATTTTACTGCTTTGTCTTTTAAAATGCATATATATATATATATATATATATATATATATATATATATATATATATATATATATAGTGGAAAGCTTACCCCTAACACAGACAGACCGACACCAGAATGTCCAAAACACACTTCTTTATTAACTGTTTGAGCACCACAATGTCTGCAAGCACCAACTCTCTTCCTTTGTGGTCTTCTTCATCTCTGACCGCCTGTCCTCCTCACAAGCTTTGTCTCCTTCCTCCCAACTCTGGCTCGCCTACTGGAGGGAGGCTTCCCCATTTATCATGACCAGGATGAGCCCCAGGTGCTCCCTTGACGCCACTTCCTGGTATGGTGGAAGTGTCAGGAAAGCACCTGGAAGCCCTCCGGGTGACCTTGGAATTACTTCCAGCAGTACTTCCTGGTGTGGTGGAAGTGCTGCCATCCAGGCTTCTCTAATTGTCTGGGCACCCCCTGCCGGTGGCCACGTCCTCTCATGCAGAGCATCCTAGCTCCGTCCCTGTGGCCCCCAAATAGTCCCGGGCGGCTGCCCTCTCGTGGCCGAGGAAAAGTATTCTCCAACTCGGGGACTATCCAGGCGTCCCAGCTGGGCAGTGTCCCTAGTCATCTGTGACTATATATATATATATATATATATATATATATATATATATATATATATATATATAGTAGTGTCACACACATGCGCAAACTTCTATAGTGTACGGGGCTGGACAATCCCAAAAATTTATAATTGTTTCTGTCTTTTTATTACAGTGGAGTAAACGGCAGGATATCGGCAGAATACATCTCCAGAACATGTCCGAAGGAAAGGACCTGATAACGATGTTGACAAGTTTGGTGAGCCAACTCCAGGCTCTGCAGGTGGAACAGGCAGCCACGAAGCGGGAACTGGATGCAACTAAGACCTGTGGCAGAAGTGAGTAAAACCGGAGGTCCAGTGCTAGAATGTAAAATACCGATGTTACCGCTATACGTACTGTAATTCATGCAAGTGCGTTTTCTTTGGTATGTGCTGTTATTTTCTTTATTATAAGTAGAGTAAATACATAATAATTTCATTTAATTAAAATACAGTAAAATATACGGTTACTTGCCAATGATGATGATGATGAAAACGATCAAACCATTTCTATGATGTGCCTAAATGTCTCGGGGTGCTTCTTTGTCAGCAGACGCTGCCTCTCCATGTAGAGAGATGTTTTTAATATTAAATCACTTCTGAAAACGATCAAACCATCCCTTACTGGCTTGAAAATCTTCTTTCTCCGGTGCTGTTGATGGAACTGTGACGATGTGGATTCGGCACCATGCTCCCATCTGCTGTTCGGGAGCCCTTGAACCCTACACCGTCGGTAATGTTACCGATGAGCTAGACACTGAGGCAACAACATAGCAAGGGGAGGGTTCAAAAGTGCATTTATTTATAATCTAACAAAAAAAAAAAAAAGTGTTAAAGTAAAATGCAGTGCATTCAATTTCTTATTTAAATAAACAATCCATAAAAGAAATGTGGAGGTTTAAAAATCAATACAAAAACAATCTGATAAAAACGAGGTTGAAACAACGGTGAAAGCAATCCTTTAAAATACCATTCAGAGCCCGATGTCTTCTATCCTAGCATCTCTCCTGCTTCACCTGTCTGGGCCCCGCTGCAGGCAAGACACTTTCTCTGCAGCTGTCTTTTACTTCTTTTCAAACAGGTCTGGAGGCCTCCCGATCCTGGCTTTGGTCATCCCCGACCTTACACGGCCAGTCGCTCTTCACTGGTCACTCCCGCTACTCGATCACTCCGCGAGAGTGACCACTACTACAACTCCCGGGTGTCGACCTAACACCCAGGCTTCCGTACAGCTGCCTGCGAGCATTCACTCGCCGCCGCCACTTGCACCTCTCTCTCTCTCTCTCTCCTGCTTTGTGCTTTCCAGCAACCGCTGTCTTTCTTTCCTTTCTTGTTCTACTCTTTTCTTACATTTTCTCTTTTTCTTTCTTCCTTTTTAGCCAACTTGCGCTTCTATATAGGTCGAGAGGGCATAGCAGCTGCGGCAAATTAGCAGCCCCAGGAACAATCACGGATGTGGGCAGTCCCCCACATCGCAAATCGCCCTGAGAACTGCTTCAGCAACACAATTACCACGCCCCCTTGCTAAGCTGCGAGCGCGGTGATTATTTATTTAAAACGGGCTTTTGCTGAGAGCTGTGGACCCGCTGTACCACAGTAACTGGTTGCGGTTCTTTGGTACCTTCTACATTGTCTCCTGTAGTGAACTGCTGGTACAATTTCCGTGCTTTCTCACAAATGATGTTACCGTCCAAGGGGATGTTTTTCTTCCTGCAGTCGGTGATCCACAATGCCAAGACAGATTCCATCCTGACGATATTTTTATTCCTGATGGTCATTACCTTTTTGGCACTATCACAGAAACTTACATATATGGTACTCTGGATTGCTGCCTGGTTCTTCTTTATGTAGCGTACAGTGCTTTCATTAATGCCATAGTGGTGAGCTACTACAGAATTACTTTTTAGTTCCCGGAGCAAATCCAGTAATTCAACCTTCTCCTGCAGTGTTTTAAACTTCTTCTGGTGCTTAGGCTCAGTGCCAGAAGCCTTATGACATGCAGGGTGTTTCGGCATCATCTTGTGCGTTTAAGAATAACATAATGAATACAATAACAAAAAGGAAAACACAAGGACACTCAGCTGGAGATACATCACAGGGCAGCAGTCAATCAGCAGCAAGGAGAAATGTATAATGCTCTCGGTTTGGCTACTTTCACCATCCCAAACCATGGTTCCCTCAGCGGATGCTTCCTGTTCTACAGCACAGTATTGCCACGAAAAAAGCCACAAAAAGTTGCGGTGGATATTTGTGCTTTCCGCTAACAATTAATAGTTAGGTTCTAAGTAAAAATCCACGAATGAGTCCACAAACCCTGAACTGCGACTTCACGGGGATCTACTGTATACTGATACAGCTACAGCAATGTACAGTTAGGTCCATAAATATTTGCATAGAGACAACTTTTTTCTAATTTTGGTTCTGTACATTACCACAATGAATTTTAAATGAAAAAACTCAGATACAGTTGAAGTGCAGACTTTCACCTTTAATTCAGTGGGGTGAACAAAATGATTGCATAAAAATGTGAGGCAACTAAAGCATTTTTTTAACACAATCCCTTCATTTCAGGGGCTCAAAAGTAATTGGACAATTGACTCAAAGGCTATTTCATGGGCAGGTGTGGGCAAGTCCATTGTTATGTCATTATCCGTTAAGCAGATAAAAGGCCTGGAGTTGATTTGAGGTGTGGTGTTTGCATGTGGAAGATTTTGGTGTGAACAAACAACATGCGGTCAAAGGAACTCTCCATGCAGGTGAAAGAAGCCATCCTTAAGCTGCGAAAACAGATAAAACCCATCCGAGAAATTGCTACAATATTACGAGGGAAAATCTACAGTTTGGTACATCCTGAGAAAGAAAGCAAGCACTGGTGAACTCGGCAACGCAAAAAGACCTGAACATCCATGGAAGACAACAGTGGTGGATGATCGCAGAATCATTTCCATGGTGAAGAGAAACCCCTTCACAACAGCCAACCAAGTGAACAACACTCTCCAGGGGGTAGACGTATCGATATCCAAGTCTACCATAAACAGAAGACTGCATGAAAGTAAATAGAGAGGTGCACTGCAAAGTGCAAGCCACTCATAAGCCTCAAGAATAGAAAGGCTAGATTGGACGTTGCTAAAAAACATCTAAAAAAAGTCAGCACAGTTCTGGAAAAACATTCTTTGGACAGATGAAACCAAGATCAACCGGCCAATCATATGACACTTTAAAACAGAAATAATGAAATAAATAATTAGATAAATTAATTAAAAAGCTTATGCAAATGTTGTGTCGCCTTTAGTGAATGTTCAAGATCCATTTCTTTCTACTTTTTCTTTTTCCTAAGGTTCCTCTGGTTAATTAGATAGATAAATCAATGCCAGTGCTGGCCAGTCATATAGCAGTTTAAACCACAGCCAGCTATTCACAGATCACTTTATGTACTTTATGCAAATAAGGTATTGCCTTTAATGAATGTTTAAGACCCATTTCTTTCTCCTTTCTTTTTTTTCTTCTTGCAACCACCTTTGCTTGCTTTCAAGCCTGCTTGCTGATTTATTCGCCTATGAGTGCCACCATCCTGGAGAAGTCCCATTGGCGAGAAGTGACTTACTTTGAGTGACCCAGCCCAGTCACATCAAACTAGCAATGCATCTTGGTGTTTACTGTTCCTTAATTTTTTATGTGGCTTTTATGGAAGAATATTTTTAGGTTAACATGGTATTCATCTTAAAGAAAGAGCATAATGGCTTAATAAATGTCAGAAACCTGCTCAGGCACACCAGGGGCCTCTTGTATATCTCTGTGCGTAGAATTTGTACTATAACATGACGTAAGCGCAAAAGCCGAAATGTGCTTATGCACAGAAAAATCCAGATGCAGGAATCTGTTCGTACTCCAACTTCCGTGTTCTTCCGCTCCATAAATCCCGGTCTGCGTAAAAGCGAACTCATGTGCATGTGCTTTCTGTCCCGCCCCAATTCCTCCCAGAGTTACGCCTCTTTGAATATGCAAATCAATATAAATAGCCCTTAAGCTCAGCGTTCTGTGAAAAGACAATGGGAAAAGCATGGAGGAAAATATAAGAATTTCAGCGAATACCAAGTGGAGGCAAAGAAAAACGTACTATTTGTTGATTTAAACAGTGGTATAAACAACAAAAGGAAGCCGATCGACTGACATAGCGTGTTGGAGAAACTCGAAAGCTCAAGTTCACAAATTCGCACAGTGCCCAAAATAAAAAAGAAGTTGTCACATATCAAAGTCACTGTGAAAAGGTGAGTTGTAGCCCACCGTCTGAGCTTATTAGGGTACAGAGAAAAAAAATAGGCACACAACGGAAAAAAAGCACGAAATATCAACTTTAATCTCGAAATTTCCACTTTAATCATGTAGTTTACTTTGTCATTAAAGTAGAACATCATAAACTTCATCTTAAATTCATTTAATTTACTAGTTTCTCAAATCCCATGTAACTTAAGTAGCACGTTAAATGGTTTGTTTTGTTTTTGATATTCAATGTGCTCCATGTGTGTGAATCACTACGTTCTTCCATTCTCTTTCTCAGACAGGACACAGAATCCATTATATTCGTGTTATTACGTTTCTCTGAATAATTAAAATACTGAGATGTATATGTGATATCATTTTCATGATGACTGGAATGAAAGCATGTTATTAAACATGGGAACACGATGGGCAGTGATTGGTCATATCTCACACAAGATGCTGCTGCGCCATGCGCGACCTTCGATGAAATAATTTATTGTAGCAGTACTGTCTATTTCAAAAATACTAACCTTCAATTCCTGTCCTTACTTTTCTTTCCCCAAATACCCAATCGCCACACAATCAGCCCTGTAACAGACGTTAAGCCATCTGTAAGCTTACAACGACAATTCTTCAAAACTTTTAAGGAACATTGAAATATCTTCATAGTACGTGTTTAATTATTCTATCCTTCTATCCTTCCAGTGTCGCGCCAGCCTCAGCAAATATACAGCGCAAGGCAGGAACAATATGTGAACTTGCTAGCACTGCTGCACCGTGTCCTCAGATGTTTAATTAATAACAATACAGATTATTTAAATGAAATTAAAGTTTTATCTGTATAATATAATCAACATATTTTGCTGCATTTCATCTTAAAAATGATATTGTCATCATATGTAAATACGCAATTTATAAAGTGCCGCAAGTTGTGTAATATTATAACTGTAGTGCAAGTTTACAGTGGGGTAATTGTACTTATAAGTACAAACAGTTCTACAAGGAGCAATTGATTGAGTGCATTTATAGTTCTTGGGATGAAACTGTTTCTGAACCGCGAAGTCCGTACAGAAAAGGCTTTGAAACGTTTTGCTGTGGCTTTGGCAGCATGTGCTTGATGCTGAATACTGATAATTCTCTTTCCGATCAGCAGCTGCTGTGATTCCCCACTCAAATACAGTGATATATATACTCCGAGTGGTGCAGTGAGAGTAATATGAAAAAAGATGATCCGCTGCGGCAACCCTTAAAGGGAGCAGCTAAAAAAAAGAAAAAGAAGAAGAAGAAGATGGTGCAGTGAGAGTAACAATGCTAAAGCAGTTATGGTATTTGGAATACTATGGCTATTCCCTGGACCATTATATTGTTACAAGTAATCTACAATCAGATGCATTACACTAATAAACAATATGCAGTTAGTTTCAGTGTATTTATAAAGCCGCGTCAGAAATGTGGTTCTAAGAAATAAAGGGTAATGTGGAAAAATAAAAATACAGGTCAATAACTTGTGCTTGACAAATCTGATGTACGTGACAGAAAGCATGTTCTATGGTGTGTGTGGTAGGAGTCACGCAGACCCTGCATGCTTATAGTGTAATCGTAAACAAGTGCTGCTTCGGGTTTTGCGTCTACATGGAAGGCCACGGGTGTGGACTCATCAAGCCCCAAACTAAGGAAACTAACAGATGTACTCCACCTTTAGATTTTTGATAATGCTGATTCAGGCTAATGTTTTGAAATACTTGTGTAACTAAAGTCATAAGACAAGAAACCCTATAAAAATCTGAAACACTTACCCCTCGGGCAGATGAAGGGCAGGTGTCCTAGGACTGTGCTTCTCTGTCATTCTTACCTTTGCCTGGTGTGTATTAATAAAAGATTTCTTACTAACTTTAATTATATCTCTCTGTCTTCAGTCACAAGAAACGACACTAGAGAAAAAGTGTCCACAGTTTTCTGGCGCCCAGACGTGGGGCAGGAGACGGCCGGCTGACTCCTTGAGCGGGAAGACCTCGGCCATCTGTCTTCTTGAAGCAGACTGCCGCTACTGAGTGCTCCGGCAGCAGTGTAAGCAGCTCCGATAAAAGTTAGGACTGCCCTGCCCTGAGATGGCTTCTGCGTGAGGAATCCCCGGTCTCCTCCTGGTTCAACCACGGTGACTGAGAAGGATTTCCTGACAGAGCTAATTAACACCCAGGCTGGGGTAAGTACCATCGAGGATTCCCGGTAAGCATCAAGATC